>NW_027327182.1:0-18999 GCF_047675955.1 Chlorocebus sabaeus
ATTCCTAAAAGAAAGGAAATCGGTATATCAAAGAGATATCTGCACTCCTATGCTTATTGCAGCACTATTCATAGTAGCCAAGATTTGAAAGTAACCTAAATGTTCATCAGCAGATGAATGGATAAAGAAAATGTGGTACATATACACAATGGAATACTATTCAGCCATAAAAAAGAATGAGAGTCTGTCATTTGCAACAACATGGATGGAACTGGAGGCCACTGTGTTAAGATAAGCCAGACAGAGAAAGACAAACTTTGTATGTTCTCACTTATTTGTGGGGGCTAAAACTTAAAACCACTGAACTCATGGAGACAGAGAGTAGAAAGATGCTTACCAGAAACTGAAACAAATAGTGTGTTGTCGGGGGTGAAGTGAGGATGGTTAATGGATACTAAAAAAAAATTGGAATGAATAAGATTTAGTATTTGCTAGCATAACGTGGTGACTATAGTCAAAAATAATTTAACTGTACATTTTCTTAAAGTGAAAGGGTATAATTAGATTGTTTGTAACATAAAGGATAAATGCTTGAGGAGATGGATGCCTCATTTACCAGATGTGATTATTACATATTCTATGCCTGTATCAAAATCTGTCATGTACTCCACAAATACATACACCTACCATGTACCCATGAAAATAAAAACGTTCAAAAGGAACAGGTGGGTATGAATGAGAACTAATCAGAAAACTTTGAAATTAAAAATATAGTCATCAAAATTTTTAAAAATTTATTAAATGGCATAAACTGTAGAAAACACACAGTTAAAAGAATTAGACATATTTACCTGGACCCCAGTGCAGACAAAACAATCAACTATATGAAAAAGTAATTAAGAAATATAAATAATAACTTGAGAGACTCCAAGAAGGCCCTAGAGGGATAGCAGCTATCGTAGGTTGAATGGCCTCCTAATGGTGTCTACACTCTCATCTGTGGAACCTAGGACTAGTGTACTACATGGCAGGAGGGAGTTGGCAGATGTAATTATGATTAAAGGCCTTAAAATAGGGGGCATTGTCCTCAATTCTACAGGTGGGCACAATATACTCACACAAGGCCTTAAAAACTGAAGTGGGCTGGGCGTGGTGGCTCAAGCCTGTAATCCCAGCACTTTTGGGAGGCTGAGGCGGGTGGATCACTTGAAGCCAGGAGTTGGAGACCAGCCTGGCCAATATGGCAAAACCCTGTCTCTACTAAAAATAAAAAAATTACCTGGGCATGGTGTCACACACCTATAATCCCAGCTACTTGGGAGGCTGAGGCCAGAGGATCACTTGAACCCAGGAGGTGGAGGCTGCAATGAGCTGAGATCATGCCACTGCACTCCAGCCTAGGTGACAGAGCAAGACTCCATCTCCAAAAAAGAAAGAAAGAAAGAAAAAGAAAGAAAGAAAGAAAGAAAGAAAGAAAGAAAGAAAGAAAGAAAGAAAGAAAGAAAGAAAGAAAGAAAGAAAGAAAGAAAGAAAGAAAGAAAGAAAGAAAGAAAGAGAAAAGAAAAGAAAAGAAAAGAAAAGAAAAGAAAAGAAAAGAAAAGAAAAGAAAAGAAAAGAAAAGAAAAGAAAAGAAAAGAAAAGAAAAGAAAAGAAAAGAAAAGAAAAGAAAAGAAAAGAAAAGAAAAGAAAAGAAAAGAAAAGAAAGAAAGAAAGAAAGCAGTGAAGTGTAAGAAGGACTTCATGGAAAAAAAAGGACATAACAAGCTGACTTACTGGCTCAAAAATGGAAAGGGCAGGCTGAGAGGAATGCAAGCATCCTAGAAGGGCTGAGAGAGAGTCTGTTCACAGCCAGCAACTGTTAACTGAACCTTAGCCCTACAGCTGTAGGAAACGGAATTCCTTACACCAATCTGAATGAGTGGACCCTACCCCAGATTCTCTTATCTCTAGATAAGAGCCCAGGCACTTTGATTTAGGGAGCAGAGCCCACCTACAGAGTTCTGACCTGCAGAACTATAAGATAATACCTGTGAGTTGTTCTAAACTGCTAAGGTTGTGGTGATTTTTTTGTTTTGTTTTGTTTTGTTTTGTTTTTTTGTAGCAACAGAAAAACAAATATAGCTGAGAAGTCAGGCTTGAAGAGATAACAGGTAAAAATTATCCAGAACTGAATCAAGGCACAAATATTCAGATAAAAAGTTTGCACCATCTAACTAAGGAAAGCAGGTTAAACATACACAGTTATTTCAGCTCTCTCCCTCTTTCGCTCCCCTAAAATTACAATAAAGGGCTTATTTATTTGATAGAGTCTTGCTCTGTCGCTCAGGCTGCAGTGCAGTGGCACAATCTTTGCAACCTGCCTGCTCCTGGGCTCAGGTGACTCTCCTGCCTCAGCCTCCCGAGTGACTGGGACCACAGGCATGCGCCACCATGCCTGGCTCATTTTTGTATTTTTTGTAGAGATGGGGTTTCACCATGTTGCCCAAGCTAGTCCCCACCTCCTGGGCTCCAGTGATTCTCCTGCCTCAGCCTCCAAAAGTGCTGGGATTACAGGCATGAGACACCACACCCAGCCAATAAAGGAATTTTTAAGGTGCTCTTTAAAAACCATTAGGACAAAGAGATGGTAGAGGAGACAGTATCAATACAATGTGAGGATTGAATAGCAGAAGGACAGCTGGAAATTGACTTAGCTCTGAAAATTTTGAATCTCATCCAGCAGTGGGAAAAGCTCAGGAGCAACCTAACTACTCTGTAGAAACCTCAAAAGGCCCAGGCGACACCAGGTAACTCTGGAAGTGGAAATGAAGTGGGGCTAAAAGCAGCAGGATTGTCTTTGGTGGAGTGTTTCCCACCGTCTTTTGCTGTAGAGAATCATGAGCTGGTTCCATGCAGTTTCACCTTAGGCAGGGGTGGATGCTTTCCTTCCCCACCTTCATGACTTCTGCAGGTGCCCCAGCAGGAAGGATCCATGGCAGGCTGAGCAAACTCTCTGGGCACAGACAGGCATTATTCATGCCGGACATCAACAAGCTCTCTTCTGGCCGCTATCACTGTGGTCTTCTCTAGGGAGCAATAAGAAAGACAGATGACAACGCCCCTAGACACTGTGATAGAAATGCACAGGCTAACTTGTCTCCCCAGACTAACCTGTCTTCCAGCAGCTCCTTGGCATTTGCTTGCTCAGGGTGTGGGGTGTGAAAGGCAGGAATTTCCTGGGCCAGAGCTGATTCCATCAGTGCATGGCCCAGCTGATTCCATCCTGACTTACACTGATTCCATCAGTGTATCTGGTCCCTTCCCTACCTTTCCTCCTTGTATTAGTTTCCTCAAGCTGCTGTTAACAATGATCACAAATGGGCCGAGCACAATGGTTCATGCCTGGAATCCCAGCAATTTGGGAGGCTGAGGTGGGAGGACTGCTTAAGCCCAAGAGTTCGAGACCAGCCTGGGCAATAAAATAGGAACCTGTCTCTACAAAATAAAAAAGAATTAGCCAGGCATGGTGGCACATGCCTGTAGTCCCAGTTACTCAGGAGGCTTAGGCAGGAGGAGAGCTTGAGCCCAGGAGGTTGAGGCTGCAGTGAACTGTGATCAAGCCACTGCACCCCACCCTGAGTGACAGAGTAAGACCTTGTCTCAGAAAAAAGAAAAAAAAATCACAAACTAGGCATCTTAATGCAACAGAAACGCATCTTGTCACAGTTCTGGAGGCCAGATTCCATAATCAAAGTGTCATCAGGGCTGCACTCCCTTACCGGCTCTGGGGGAGGAGACTTCCTTGCCTCTTCCAGCTTCTGGCGGCTATTAGCAATCCTCAGCTTGCTTGGCATGTGACCCCATCACTCTGATCTCTGCCTTTGTCTCCATGTTGCCTTCTTGTCTGTATGCCAAATCTCCTCTATATGTCTCTGATAAGGGCGCTTGTCAGTGGATTTAGGGCCCACAGGGATAATCCAGATCATTAAGGGTCAACAAGACCCTTAATTGTATCTGCAGAGATCCTTTTTCCAGGTAAAGTGACATTTGTAGGTTCCAGAGATTAGGACGTGGACATATCTCTTGGGGGACCATTGTTCAACTCAGCACACTCGCCTAGGTCTTGATATTTTTATTTAGTCAGGGAGAGCAGGAAGACAAAACCCTTACACTTGCATAAAGGTTTTTCATCTTTTGTTTTCTTCTCTCCTTCCCTTCTTTCTCCACCTCTCTTCTTCTCTCCTTTCCCTCCCTCCCTCCCTCCTTCCTTCCTTCCTTCCTTCCTTCCTTCCTTCCTTCCTTCCTTCCTTCCTTCCTTCCTTCCCTCCCTCCTTCCTTCCTTCCTTCCTGTTCTTCATTTTTCCCTCCCTCCTCTCTTGCTTTTTCATTTCACTTAAAAACTAAGAATTTCCCATCTTTGTTTATCTGTTTAGTTTGTGGCTAGGATTGGAGAAAGGATGGAAAGGCTGTCCAAGTACAAGGGAAAGAATCCAATGAGGTGTAAAAGCATTACTTTGCTACCGCTGTACACTGAAATAGAGTACTGTGACAAAATATGAAATATTGTCTTATTCGAAGTGAAATTACAAGACTGGCCAGTAAGACAAATATCACATGTTATCAAATACATATTTTTATACACAAGTCACATTCTGAGTGACTAGATGCCCACTTCCAAGAGGCACAAAGAAATTGCAACTGATTAAATAGCAGAATCACATCTTCTGCCACAATTTCACTGGTGGGCATAAAGTCAAAAAGTAGGCAAAGGACAGGGTTGAGTGGCTCACACCTGTAATCCCAGTACTTTGGGAAGCCGAGGCAGGCAGATCACTTGAGGTCAGGAGTTCGAGACCAGCCTGGCTAACATGGTGAAACCCCATCTCTACTAAAAATACAAAATAATTAGCTGGGCATGGTGGTGCATGCCTGTAAACCCAGCTACCTGGGAAGGGAAGCTGAGGTGGGAGGATCGTTGGAACAGAAGGTGAAAGTTGCAGTGAACCGAGATTGCGCCACTGCCCTTCAACCTGGGCAACAGAGCGAGACACTGACAAAAAAAAAAAAAAAAAAAAAAAAGACAAAGATTCCCAAATTATTCAAATTATGTTTTTCCTGTCTTCTCATTTTTATGTTTCTCAGCTGGGAGCATTTTGTTGAACTTGTGTAAGTAAATGCTTATGTGATAGAACTCCATTATATATTGTGATGGATTGACTTGTGTCTGCCCCAAAATTCCATAGGTTAAAGTTCTGTCTCTAAATACCTCAGAATATCACCTCATTTGGAAATAAGGTCATTGCAGATGTATTTGTTAAGATGAGGTCATACTGGAGTAGAGTGGGCTCCTAATCCAATATGACTGGTATCCTTACAAAAAGAACACCATGTGAAGAGATAGAGAGAAGATCATGCAAACACAGGGAGAATGTCATCTACTAGGAATGCCAACATTGCCAACAAACCACCAGAAGCCCGGAGAAAGGCATGGAACATTCTCCCGCACAGCCCTCAGAAAGAATCAACCCTGATATCACATTGATCTCCGACCTCAAGCCTCCAGAAATGTATTGTGAAACAAATGTATTGTGAAACAATACATTTCTGTTGGTTAAGCCGCCCTGGCAATCTGACACATATATGTTTAAGTACCAGTTAAGGCCACGGAATAAATATCTTAGGAATTCAGAAAAGAAAAAAACGCTCTGAAGACCTTCAGAGGAAGATCTGATACGAAGACCTCAGCATAAAACTGAGCTACTTCTCAGTTTTATGGAGTAGATAAGACTTGGAGTTGGACCTTGAAACGACTAGAACTTGGATGCATAAAGAAGAAGAAGCAAGAGATGTGGGGATGGAAGAAAGGGAGGAGAGGAGATAACAGGATGGGAAAAATGATGGGGAAGAATGTTTTTCTCGATAATAAATACAACCATCTGATGGGGCCAGGGACAAGAAGAATGGCATAGATAATGACAAGACTGGAAATAAAAAGTGAAGTCAGATGACTAAAGGACCCACCAAATATTAGATTTCAGAGCTTGAATTTTATCCAATATGTAATGGAGAATTATTGACCTTTTAAAGCTGGAAAATCACATAATGAAATTAGTTTACGGGAAATAGATCTGGGTAGTAGAAGGATGGAATGGTGAATGGTGACTGGTGCAGAAAACAATGTGATCTAGGACAAGAGTCAGAAGATTGTTTTAATAACATGATAAAGGTCTGAAGGAAATGTGTGAAATATTACAAAGGAAGAATGGACAGGGCTTAGTGAGGGAAGGGCCTCTGTGAGTGGAGGGGAAGGAATCCAGATAAACATCAAGGTTTTGAGTTTCAGAGACTGAAGACCCTGAGATAGCATAATCAGGAAGCCATCTTGGTGTGGCGGAGGGACTGGACAGGGACAGGGGACCAATAGTAAGTTTGGTTTGTGATATAAGGGGCTGAAAGTAATATAACAGCAATGTCTGGGATATAGTTGGGTGTGTGCACATAAAATGTAAGAGAAACTTAACAGAGAGAAATTGAAGTTCCTTTTTAGGTTTCTTCTTTGTATTTTTAAGACAGAGTCTGTGTATTTGGATGTTGTTTACTGTAGTCACCGATGATCCTGCTTCTCCCATTAGACTGTGAGCTCTTTAAGGGGTGAAACAGCTTCTTTGTACCCATAACCCAAGCAGACTATCTTGTTCTTAATAGGAGATCAGGAAATGTGAATTGAATTGAATCGTGCTGCACTGAAGTGAATGAATCAAGCCTTCTGACACCAAGCCCAGTATTCTCTCCAGTATAACACAGTTGCTTCCCTGTAGTGACTAGGCCAGAGATGGATCTAAAATGTCAGTGTTACTGCCAGCTAATTCAGGGTCTTTTATTTAAGCAGCAGGGACTCAATTTCCCTATCCCACAGGTGTATGGTTTGACTGGCAACTTGATTACTTGTCAGGTAAAGATAATGGTTACAATAGTTCCAGCCTGTCTGGAGCCTTGTAGTGGAGCCTCTGTAGTACCTTGGCTACAAAAGAAACTCAAGCTGTGTAAATGATCAGATGTTATGAGAAGCTATTCTTTAGTAGCAGAGACACTGGAAAATTGTATCAAGAAAGGGTCCCTTTTAAAAGCAGAGTGCTGAAGCATCTTGATGATGTAGCAGTTTGTGTGTCTACAATGACATCAGACATTTTCATTTCATAATGATAGCACAAGGAATTATACCTTTTAATCACTTTTTGGTGTTAGTAAGAAATAGAGATAGAGATTCATGGCCTCTGTATGAATGAAAGACTTGATAAACACTGCTATATTAAAAACAACAGACTGGGCATGGTGTCTTAGACATGTAATATTAGCATTTTGGGAGGCCGAGACAGGTAGATTGCTTGAGCCCCGAGACAAGCCTGGGCAACATAGAGAGATTCCATCCTACATTAAATACAAAAATTAATTAGGTTGGTGCAAAAGTAATTGCTGTTTTGCTATTTTAATGGCAAAAATCGCAGTTACTTTTGCACCAATCTAAGAGCTGTGCGCAGCTTCTTGGGAGGCTGAGGTGGGAGGATCACCTGACCCTGGGGAGGTTGAGGCTACAGTGAGCCAGGATTGTGCCATTGCACTTCAGCCTGGGCAATAGAGTGTGACCCTATGTAAAAAAAATAAAATCAATAATAAAATTAGAACAACAAATCTGCTTCATGTCAAAAGGTCTATGATCAAAAGACAAAGAATAAACCAGGAAAATATTTACAACTAATATCATAAACCTAATATAGAAAGTGATCCTATAAATTGACAGTAAAATGACTAACAAATAGTAGAACAAATTAGAAAAATAATTTAACAGTAGGCACAAGTATGAAAATATAATTTGCCAAATGGTTCTTTACCATAAGAAGAGACTCAAACTCACTGGACATAAGAAGCATACAAATGAAAACTAAGTGAGATGTGAAGGGTGAGTAGGTAGCCAAGTGAAAGAAGGATGGAGACAGACAAGAAGCTAAGAGACTAATAAACTAATCATAGCCATTGTGTATTACTGGGTTCTAGTGAGTGCTGCTTTACACAATTCATGTTTTACAAGTACCATTTCATTTAATCTCCATAATAAGCCTAAAAGTAGGAAGTATTGGTTTCACAAGGTTACAGATGGGATTAAGTAATTTACCAAAAATCACAAAGTAAATCATAGAGCCTTGACTTGAACTCTGGAAATTAAAACAACTCTGAGAATATAGCAGACTGCCAAGAAACGGAGCTCCATAGGACAATGACGAAAAATGAAAATGTTCAGACAAAGATCAATTAAACTTTGTGGAGACATAGAGTTGCCAGAGTCCTAAAAGTTCAATTAGATCAACCTCCAACATAGAACACAGACCTCCTCTGCAACCTCTCCAACAGATGGCCATCCCAGCTGCCACCTAAACACAACCAATGACAAAAGAGAGCTCTCTACTTGTTAAAGCAGCTCATTGCATTGCTGAACATCTTTGTTGGAAAAATTCTTCTTTATGTGAAGCCAAAATCTGTCTCTCCATAAGTATGAGCAATTTGTTCCAAGCAATCAAAAGAAAATGAATTTTTTCTCTTAAGCATGCGATAATTCTTCAGAATAAACCCAGATCCTTCCATTTTTGCTCACTTGACATGGTCTCCAAGCTCATCCCTTAACTGGCTAACTCCTCTGGAGTAGAAACACTCTAGTTTCTCAGTTTTCTTATTAAAATGTATTCTCAGAAATGATTGTGTTAGATTATGGCTGAGTATTGAGATATACTTATTTCTTTTAATATGCCTGCACAGCACACTCAATGTATATCAGTCTATTACTGTAATCACCCAATGGGTTCTTTCTGTTCACTGCACAGGCAAAACCAATTCACTGAGACCAGGGTATTGCAGTAAAGAAAGAGTTTACATAATGCAAGGCAGCTGAGTGAAGGACTGCAGTTATCACTTAAATCAGTCTCTGAGAGAACTCAGAGGCTAGGATTTTTATGGAAAATTTCATGGGCAAGGGCCTAGGGAATTGGTGCTGCTGATTGGTTGGGGACAAAGTCATAGGGGTGTGGAAACAGTCCTCATGTGCTGATTCTGCCTCTGATTGGGGGCCACAAGACCAGCTGAGTAATAATTCATGGGTCTGAGTGGGGTCATTTGGTTTGCAGAATGCAAAAGTCTGACAAATATCTCAAAAGACCAATCTTAGGCTCTATAATAGTGATGTTATCTATAGGAGCAAATGGGGAAGTGACAAACCTTCTGACCTCTGGCCACATGACTCCTGAGCAGTAAGGGATTATAGAAACTATGTCTATACTTTAGCAGAATGTAGGCCCTTCCCAAAATTCTAATCTTGTGGCCTTTCATTAGTCTTATAAAGGCAGTTTCAGCCCCCCAACAAGGAGGGAATCAGTTTTAGAGGGGACTATTATCATCCTTGTTTCATAGTTAAGCTGTAAACAAATGTACTCAAATGTTTACAGCAGCATAATTCACAATAGCTAAAAGGCAAAAACAATCCAAATTTCTATCAACTGGTGGGATGAATAAAGTATATGTCCATCAAATGAAATATTACTTGGCAATAAAATGGAGTGAAGCTCTTGATACATGCCACAACATGGATGAACCTTAAAAATATAATGTTGAGTGAAAGAAGTCAATCAGAAAAGACTACCTATTGTATGATTCCAGTTGTTCATACAAAATATCTAAAATAGGTGAATCTATTTACAAAGAAAGTAGGTTTGTGGTTGCTAGGGGTTGGAGGGAAATGGAGGGTGACTGCTAGTGGGTATGGGGTTTCTTTCTGGGGTGATAAAATATGTTCTAGAATTAGTAGTGATGGTTGCACAACTCTGCAAATACATTAAAAGCCATTGATTGTAAAGGTTACATTTTGTATTTAAGTTGTATGATATGTGAATTATATAGCTCAGCAAAGTTGTTTTTAAAAAATCTCAGCTGGGTACAGTGGCTCATGCCGGTAATCCCAATACTTTGGGAAGCTGAAATGAGATGATCACTTGAGCCCAGAAGTTTGAGACCAGCCCATCTCTAGAAAAAAAAAAAAAAGAAAAAAAAAGCCAGGCATGGTGGTGTGCATCTGTAGTCCCAGCTGCTCAGGAGACTGAGGCAGGAGGATCACTCAAGCCCAGGAGGTTGAAGCTGCAGTAAGCCAAGATCGTGCCACTGTACTCAGCTTTGGCAACAGAGGGAGACCCTGTCAAAAAAAAAAGAAAAAAACAACTCAGTAGCTTGTCTTTTAAGGCTCAGAATAAACACCATCCCTTCTTATTCACTCAGTTTCTCCCTGAGCAAATATGTGCTGCACACCTACTCTGAGCCAGGCCTCATTGTTCTAGGAAACTATTGAAAGGTGTGGTAGGTGGAATTTTCCAAAGCTAGCTGCCGCAGTGTATATCCCATCCACATGCTCTTTTTACAAAGTGACTGATATTCTCCATTGAGAGGTAGAGTCTATGTTCCCTGAATTTGAGGGTAGGCAAGTGGCATATCACTTCTCTGACCAATCAAATATGGCAGAAGTGAGGCGATGTGACTTTTGCAGGTAGGTCATAATCTCTGTGTGTGTATGTGTGTGTATGAGTGTGTGTGTGTTTCTCTCTCCTCTAACACCTTCCCTTGGAACCTAGCCACCATGCTCTAAGAAAGTACAAAGTCTTCATAGAGAAACCATCTGGAGGGGTCTGAAGCTTCCAGCCAACAGCCAGTCCTGCAAGAGGAGTGTTCAGATGATTTCAGTCCCAACCTGAGTTGCATCAACTGAGCTTTCAGACATCATGGAGCAAAGACAAAGCCATCTCTGCTGGGCCTGAATCCTCGTCCACAGAATCCACGAGCAAAACAAAATGGCTGTTTCCCCCCATTGCAGTTTGGGGTAATTTGTTACACAGCTATAATAACTGGAACAAAAGGGTATAAACATGGAAATTTGTATGATCTGTTAATATTTTAAAATGCCATTTTGACTCCTATGAGAAGAATGGATTATATGGAGTAGCAGGAAAAAAAGTATCAAGGCTCCCTAAAATCTCCCAGCTAGAATCCATTCCTCCAACTTATTATGCATACTTCTAGAATATCACCTTTAAATTGATTATACTTATGGGCCTACATCTCTCTCAGAATCTTAAACTTTAGAGGATTTTTTTTCTCTCTAGGAAAGCTAAAGTAGATCTTGTTTGAAAAATCCTGAAAGGCTTCCTTATGAAAAGAAATTGGCTGGGCGCGGTGGCTCATGCCTGTAATCCCAGCACTTTGGGAGGCTGAGGTGGGGGCGGATCACTTGAGGTCAGGAGTTTGAGACCAGATGACCAACATGGTGAAACCCTGTCTCTACTAAAAATAAAAAAAATTAGCTGGGCTTGGTGGTGGGCGACTGTAATCCCAGCTACTCCGGAGGCTGAAGCAGGAGAATTGCTTGAACCCAGGAGGCAGCGGTTGCAGTGAGCCAAGGTCACGCCATTGCAGTCCAGCCTGGGCAATAAGAGCAAAACTCTGTCTCCAAAAAACAAAAACAAAAAAAGTTGTTAAAATAGTTGCCTTCTTAGTCATGTTTGGCCAAATATAAAAGGAACAGAGGCTTTATGATTTCAGAAAGGCAGCAAACTAATAAAAATCCATTTCTTAATTGTCAGGTGATACTGTGGCCTGGGTGAAGACATCGTACCCTCTGTGTGTAAAAGTGCTAAGAGGGCTTACGAAACGGGTTATTACAAGGCTAATGAAATAACTTTGGCACACTGTTAAAGACTTTGTGAATAATTAAAGCTTCACAAAGACCTTGATGAGATTCCCTCTATCCTCAGAAAATGTATGTGTGTGTGACGGTGTAGGGGTGGGTTGGGCGTTGAATAGGAGGCAGCAAGAGAAATGGATTCCTTTCTAGTGTTATCCTTTTCTTGGACCAAGGCTGTTGTACAATTTCATCCATTCACCCTGGATATTTGAGCTTGAGTTCCCGATCATTGCCAAGAAACACACCATTGATTCATTTATTTTCATTTTTTAAATTTAAATTATTTACTTATTTATTTCTGAGACAGGGTCTTGCTGTGTTGCCCCGGCTGGAGTGCAGTGGCACAGACATGGCTTACTGCAGCTTCAACCTCTTGGGCTCAAGTGATCCTCCCACCTCAGTCTCCCAAGTAGCTGGGGCTACAGGCATGCACGACAATGCCCAGCTAATTTGTAAATTTTTTTTGTAGAGACAGGGGTCTCAATATGTTGCCTAGGCTGGTCTCAAACTCCTGGGCTCAAGTAATCCTCCTGCCTTGGCTTCCCAAAGTGCTGGGATTACAGGCATGAGCCACAGTGCCTGGCTCATTTCTTTTTAAAATTGAGTACATATTAGTACGTGCTAAGCATTTACAAGCATCATCTGATTTAATGCTTACAGTAAACCTATCATATGAGTATTAATCCTTACGTTTTACAAATAAAGAGACAGAGGCACAAAGAGGTTAACGGTTAACTTACCTGAATAAAATTATACAGCCAGACAGAGCCAGGATTTAAGCCCAAGTTCTCTCTGACTTAGAGCCTGAGCCCTTAACTCGACGCTATACTGCTATTGATCTTTCATAGATGCTGCCCAGTGGATGGGCAACAGTAACTCAAAGACACATAACCCTTTTCCTTTATAAAATCTTCCTTGACTTTATCAGACCATAGATATATCTAGCTCCTTTGAGCTATTGCAACACCTGCTATCTGTGCCGTTTGTTTGGCATCTGTGATTTACTGTATTGTCTTATATAGTTTATTTATTTTGTGTACATACATGCTTTATGCTTGTATCAACTGGAGATCTTTGGTTGCAAGCTACAGAATTTGGCTTCAGCTAACTTAAGTGCTTCCTACCACTCGTGCACCCTAGCGTGGAAGAACTTTGGGTAATTCACAGAATAAAGGAAAACAGAACCACCTGACCTTGAGGTGGGATAGAAACCAGGAGAACTCTTGGGGGTCTTTATAGAATAAACTTTATGGGCAGTCTCTTTTAGTATGACCACAGGAAGGATTTAACTCCAACTACCTTCATTCCACCCAGTGTCACCCTGCTCAAGATCCCGATTCCTGGCAGAGAAGCAGAGTGCCCGCCTGGTCCAGTTAGTTTAGTCATATGCCCAATCCTTGTTGCGAGTGGAACGGTGGTGGATATTCCCACCAGGATCCAGCATGATTCTACTGTGATATAGAATGAGAGACAGTTTGACTTATTTATAGAATAAATTGATAGATTTTTTACTTTCCGTTGAAAATCAATATAATTTTTCAGACAGAAAAATAAACTATGTGTATATGTCCAAAGACTAGACAGCAAGAAATTATTTAAAAGACAAGGAATTCTGAGAAGAAGCAGAAAAATCAGAATGCTTAGAATGGTGCCCTAGGGAGAGGCACATCGTTCAGGCTTCATCAATAAAAGTCAGAGCCTCCTCCTCTCTTCTACTTGGAGTCCTGTTCACTGTGATACATTTCATGGTTTGATCAATCTTACAGCAGATTACTCCTCCTGAATAAATAAATATGGACATGAATTTTTATGAGCACAGGGTAGATGTAGTACATTGATAGCTATCATTAATTTAAAGAAAATTTGGTTTATAAATTTCAAGGAAAGTTATTATAAGTAGATTTTAATACTATTTTAAGATTAGTTTTATTCATATTAAATTTAAGGCTTCCAAGCTCTCTTAGGAAAGTACGCAGTATTTTGGATTAAATGTATTCTTCCAGCACTTTAAAATCCTTTTAGTAAGTTCTCCTGGCCTACGTGCTATAATATTGACTGGTCAATGCTGACCTTGAAGATGTTGAAGAGCAATAGATATTGGTTTGGTTGCCACTTGGCAAAGCCTGGGGGATAAACTAAAAAGAACTGTTGGCCCACACAAACTATCCAAGGGCTAAATGTCTCTCTTAAAATATAGCAAATGCCAGGTATGTTAAATTCGAATGAAACAACATAAAATCTCTCCCAAATAACCCTCAAACTTTTCTGCGCCTATAATGATGTGTCATGTACAAGACACAACGGTATCGTGATTGTGCTTCTCAAGACCAAAAGATGTTAAATAACTTGCCTAATGTCACCCAGTAAATGAGTGTAAAAGTTTGGGCAAGAATTTACTTATCATATATAATCCATTACTCAATGAAACTTATATAGGACCCCCTAATGCTTAAAAGCAACATCTAGATAACGCTTAAAGAAATTTTAGCCCGGTGTTCTAAAATTGTAAATGACAGCGCCCACACTCTACTATTTATATACACACTATTTTTACATATTTGCTGTGAATGCACACATATCATTCAGTGGTCTACATTTTTCTTTGATCCCTCAGTATAAAACCTCCTACCCTTCCCCTCATTGGCACAAGAAACCAAACTAATACCTCGCATTTCAAAATGCTCACCAGAGGATTTGTACATTCATCCAGTAAGGTTTTTAGTTCATCTTTTCTTCCCAAACAAGGACATAGCTTCTGTTCTCTATTAGCCCTAAAGCATGAATGGCACATCACTTTAAAACTAATGTGCTGGTTCATTCAACACAGAAACAACTCATTACTACTCATGAGTAGTAAAATCAGGCTTATAAAACCATTAATGAAACAAAATACTGTTCTAATCTACAATAGTGTCTGATACCACATTTCACCTTCTCATTTTAATTGCAAATGGCTAGAGCGAGGCTACTATTGAATATTCTTTTGCATTTCATAGAATGCCTCTAGGGAAAAAAAACCCCAAAAAACCAAATCACTATGCAGTTATAGGTCTCATACTTTGAGTTGTATGTGGAGATTCTAAAGTGTAATTTTTGAATAACAAGATTTTAAAGTATGATTACTATGCTTAGGAAAATCCTGAGGTTGTATGTATGTATGTATGTATGTATGTATGTATGTATGTATGGATTGAGACAGGGTCTCACTCTGTCACCCAGGCTGGAGTGCAATGGCGTGATCACAGCTCACTGCAGCCTCCACGTCCTGGGCTCAAGCGATCCTCCACCTCAGCCTCTTGAGTAGATGGGATTATAGGTGAGCACCACCACACCCGGCTAATTCTTTTTTATTTTTTGTAGAGACAAGTTTCCAGTATGTTGCCTAGGCTGGTCTTGAACTCTTGGGCTCAAATATCTTCCTGCCTTAGCCTCCTAAAGTGTTGGGATTACAGGGCGAGCCACTGCTCTCAGTCAGAGATTCTTATTTGGCTGAAGTGGGTTGCAGATATCAGTATTTTTTAACATTTCCCCAGTGGTTTTTAATATGCAGCAGATTGGAATCAAATGCTTTGTGCTAATTTTGATTCTTCACCTTAGTCTGGGCATGTTCCTACCTTATAAAAAGCAGAGTTCTCCAGAAGGTGGAGTTTGCAGTGAGCCCAGATAGCGCCACTGCACTCCAGCCTGGGTGACAGAGCAAGAGTGAAAAAAAAAGCAGCGTTCTATTAGCAAGGAAGAGCAGGCAGTCCCCACAGCCCACAGTGTCTAGCAGAGGGCCTTACAGAAGTAGATCTAGAAAATCCTCTTCCCAAAAAGAGCATGTCTAAATTCTACAGGAGATAACGTTCTCTTAGTTCCCTTCATGAACTTAATTCAATCCACAGGCATAGCTTGAATTGATACTACAGTGTGTGCAGGATCCTGTATCGAATGCTGTATGAAGTAAGAATTAGAGGCAGAGTGCAATTTTCTTTACTTTGTGGGCCAACTTCCTGGTAACAACTCATTCACTCAGACCCTAGCGTGAGTATGTCTTCAACATCTAGTTACTGAGCTCTTGAAGCAAGGTACTGGGCTCAAGCAGGGAACAAAGTGAGCAGAGCCTCCACACAACTGGAACTGACATTGGAGAGTATGGCTGTGCTTTAGACACTGAAGGCAGTATAAAGAAATAGGAGTCACTGTTTCATCTTTCCGTGAATTAACAATGACCTGTTCACTTTTTGTCTTTTTTTTTTTTTTCCTGAGACAGGGTCCTGCTCTGTCGCCCAGGCTGGAATGCAGTGGTGCCATCTCAGCTCACTGCAACCTCCACCTCCCAAGCTCAAGTGATCCTCTCACCTCAGCCTCCTGAGTAGTTGTGACTACAGGCGTGAGCCATAATTTTTGTATTTTTTGTAGATACGGGGTTTTGCCATGTTGCCTGGGTTGGTCTTAAACTCCTGAGCTCAAAGTGATCCACCTGCCTCAGCCTCCCAAAGTGTTGGGCTTACAGGCATGAGCCACGGCACCCAGCTCACTTTTTGTCTTTTTAAGCTTAATATTTAGGCTAGGTGCTGTAGCTTATGCCTGTGAGTAGGCTGGGTTCTGTGGCTTTTGCCTGTCATCCCAGCACTTTGGGAGGCTGAGGTGGAAGGATCTCTTGTGACCAGGAGTTCAAGACTAGCCTGGGCAACATGGTGAGACCTCATCTCTACAAAAAATTGTTAAAAATTGCCACAGGTGGTGGTGGTGCATCTGTAGTCCTAGCTACTCAGGAGGCTGAGGTGGGAGGATCGCTTGAGACCAGGAAGTTGAGGCTGCAGTGAGCCATGATTGTGCTACTGCACTCCAGCCTGGGAAACACAGCAAGAACTTGCCTCAAAACAAAATCCCCCAAGTCCCCAAAGTGTAATATTTATTAAGTACTTACATGTGCTAGATAGATACTAGTAAACAGAAGAGTCTTGATCCAAATTATAAACCTTGTAGTCTAAGTGTGGGAGGCAAGATACTGAAGAAATAAAGAGACAAATAAATATATTTCAAATTCTGGTAAGTGCTGCGAAGGAAAAGAATAGGCTCTTATGTGGGAATTACAGGGCAACATAATTTAAATTAAAGGATGACAGGAAAAGCTGTTTAAAATTCAATGGAGACAAGTATAAAATTCAGATCAGAACAGATTCTTCAATTTAACTTCTTCACTACCCTCTCTTCTAGCCAATTAAACAAAATATGTAACTTTTAGAAAGACCCATCATCTTGTATGTGAGATCCAGATATGCAAGTGAGGTTTTGACTGAGATGCTGAACGTGGAGACGCCACTCTTACAAGACCGTTGGGCAAGCAATATTCTCACAGGCTGCCGTTGCTTTGTCTTGCTTATTGTATTCTCCATTGCCTCCTAGAACTCACTTTTGAAACTGCCCTGTAAACTTTATAAAATTAACCGGGGAAGCAGAGAAGGGAGAAAGGAAAATAAACCAAGCTTGCAGCATATTCAGCATTAACCATGAGGTCAGCTTGCTCTCTGGCCTGCTTCTTCATGGTTGTTTGGTGCCTAGTGTCCTAGAATCACATAGACCCTAGATTACTATTTTCCTTAATTGCTCTATAGATAACAACTTACCCATTGTGAAATGTTAGTTTTCCCTTGGAAATAGTCCTTCAGGTCCTGCACACGGATCACACTACTGACTCAGCTGGTCTGAAGGCCCCGCATGAGGAGTTGACTCACCAAAGAATGTAGTTTTCACGTCCTGATGGATCCAGCCCCCTTGTCTGACCCCAATTTTCCAACCCCTCGCTCTCCATGATCCCCTTAAAAATTCCGGCCTGGAACTTCTCTGGGAGATGGATTTGAGGGTCTCCTCACATATTTTTGCTCGGCACCTGCAATAATTAATTAATTTAAAAAAAAATAGAGACAGGGTCTTTCTTGCTCTGTCACCCAGGCTGGAATGCAGTGGTGCACTCACAGTTCACTGCAGCCTCAAACTCCTGGGCTCAAGTGATCCTCCTGTCTCAGCCTCCCTAGTAGCTGGGACTATAGGTGCCTACCACCATGCACAGCTTATTTAAAAAAAATTTGTAGAGACGGAGCCTCACCATGGTGTCCAAACTGGTCTCAAATTCCTGGGCTCAAGGAATCCTCCCACCTTGCCCTCCCAGAATGTGGTAATTATAGGCATGAGCCGCTGTGCCCAGACACTGTGTGTGGCATCTCTGCTATCTCTGTGTAATTGGTCTGTTACTGCAGCAGGCATATGAGCCTATTGATCCTATAACACTTTCTCCATCTGTATTAATATATTCCTCTTCCCTGTTCCATCTATCCCACTGCCTTTTGACTTTCTTCCCCCACCCTCTTTCTCTTTTTAAAAAATTTTCTGTAAGTTACTGGGGTAGAGGTGGTGTCTGATTACATGAGTAAGTTCTTTAGTGGTGATTTGTGAGATTTTGGTGCACCCATCACCCGAGCAGTATACACTGCACTGTATTTGTAGTCTTTTATCCCTCACCCCCTTCCACTCTTCCCCCCAAGTCCCCAAAGTCCATTGTATCATTCTTATGCCTTTGCATCCTCATAGCTTAGCTCCCACGTGTCAGTGAGAACATACACTGTTTTGTTTTCCATTCCTGAGTTACTTCACTTAGGATAATAGTCTCCAATCTCATCTAGGTCACTGCAAATGCTGTTAATTCATTCCTTCTTATGGTTGACTAATATTCCTTCGTATATACATATATCACAGTTTCTTTATCCAGTCATTGATTTAGGTTGGTTCCACAATTTTGCAGTTGTGAATTGTACTGCTATGCACATGCGTATGCAAGTATTTTTTTTGAATAATGACTTGTTTTCCTCTGTGCAGATACCAGTAGTGGGATTGCTGGATCAAATGGTAGTTCTACTTTTAGTTCTCCCCATCCTCTCTTGATAATAGGAATTACTCCTTAATGTGCTTAGGAGTATATTCACTCAGGTATTTAGATAAGTGAGCATTATAACATAGTACCACCAAATGTAACAACCGGGAACCCCTTTTTAAAACACAAGCTTATCAACTGTCTCTCAAGGGAGAAAAAACTAATAATCCTTACCTGTTCAGAGGCACAAATGATGTAACTTTACACTTTAAAGCTTTGCAACTCAAACTGCAGGGGCTATGGAACAGCAGCATTGATGCTACTTGGGAGCTTGTGAGAAATGTAGAATCTTGGGCCACACAAAACCTATTGAATCAGAATAGGCATTTCAACAGGATCCCCAGTTGTTTAATAAATACAATGAGAAACATTGAGGTAGAGGATCCCAAAGCAGATA
>NW_027327183.1:0-18951 GCF_047675955.1 Chlorocebus sabaeus
GCTTCTGGGAGCCCCATCGCCGGGGGTGCAGGCACGCCCCGCGATCGGGCTCCCAGCCGCCACCCCCGGCCCGCCCCCCTGGCTTCTGGGAGCCCCATCGCCGGGGGTGCAGGCACGCCCCCCGATCGGGCTCCCAGCCGCCACCCCCCGGCCCGCCCCCCTGGCTTCTGGGAGCCCCATCGCCGGGGGTGCAGGCACGCCCCCCGATCGGGCTCCCAGCCGCCACCCCCCGGCCCGCCCCCCCTGGCTTCTGGGAGCCCCATCGCCGGGGGTGCAGGCACGCCCCCCGATCGGGCTCCCAGCCGCCACCCCCGGCCCGCCCCCCTGGCTTCTGGGAGCCCCATCGCCGGGGGTGCAGGCACCCCCCGCGATCGGGCTCCCAGCCGCCACCCCCCGGCCCGCCCCCCCTGGCTTCTGGGAGCCCCATCGCCGGGGGTGCAGGCACCCCCCGCGATCGGGCTCCCAGCCGCCACCCCCCGGCCCGCCCCCCTGGCTTCTGGGAGCCCCATCGCCGGGGGTGCAGGCACCCCCCGCGATCGGGCTCCCAGCCGCCACCCCCGGCCCGCCCCCCTGGCTTCTGGGAGCCCCATCGCCGGGGGTGCAGGCACCCCCCCGCGATCGGGCTCCCAGCCGCCACCCCCGGCCCGCCCCCCCTGGCTTCTGGGAGCCCCATCGCCGGGGGTGCAGGCACGCCCCCGCGATCGGGCTCCCAGCCGCCACCCCCGGCCCGCCCCCCTGGCTTCTGGGAGCCCCATCGCCGGGGGTGCAGGCACGCCCCCCGATCGGGCTCCCAGCCGCCACCCCCCGGCCCGCCCCCCTGGCTTCTGGGAGCCCCATCGCCGGGGGTGCAGGCACGCCCCCCGATCGGGCTCCCAGCCGCCACCCCCCGGCCCGCCCCCCTGGCTTCTGGGAGCCCCATCGCCGGGGGTGCAGGCACGCCCCCCGATCGGGCTCCCAGCCGCCACCCCCGGCCCGCCCCCCTGGCTTCTGGGAGCCCCATCGCCGGGGGTGCAGGCACCCCCCGCGATCGGGCTCCCAGCCGCCACCCCCCGGCCCGCCCCCCTGGCTTCTGGGAGCCCCATCGCCGGGGGTGCAGGCACGCCCCCCCGATCGGGCTCCCAGCCGCCACCCCCCGGCCCGCCCCCCTGGCTTCTGGGAGCCCCATCGCCGGGGGTGCAGGCACGCCCCCCGATCGGGCTCCCAGCCGCCACCCCCGGCCCGCCCCCCTGGCTTCTGGGAGCCCCATCGCCGGGGGTGCAGGCACGCCCCCGCGATCGGGCTCCCAGCCGCCACCCCCCGCCCGCCCCCCTGGCTTCTGGGAGCCCCATCGCCGGGGGTGCAGGCACGCCCCCCCGATCGGGCTCCCAGCCGCCACCCCCCGGCCCGCCCCCCTGGCTTCTGGGAGCCCCATCGCCGGGGGTGCAGGCACGCCCCCCGATCGGGCTCCCAGCCGCCACCCCCGGCCCGCCCCCCTGGCTTCTGGGAGCCCCATCGCCGGGGGTGCAGGCACGCCCCCCGATCGGGCTCCCAGCCGCCACCCCCCGGCCCGCCCCCCTGGCTTCTGGGAGCCCCATCGCCGGGGGTGCAGGCACCCCCCGCGATCGGGCTCCCAGCCGCCACCCCCGGCCCGCCCCCCTGGCTTCTGGGAGCCCCATCGCCGGGGGTGCAGGCACCCCCCCGCGATCGGGCTCCCAGCCGCCACCCCCCGGCCCGCCCCCCTGGCTTCTGGGAGCCCCATCGCCGGGGGTGCAGGCACCCCCCCGCGATCGGGCTCCCAGCCGCCACCCCCGGCCCGCCCCCCTGGCTTCTGGGAGCCCCATCGCCGGGGGTGCAGGCACCCCCCGCGATCGGGCTCCCAGCCGCCACCCCCCCGGCCCGCCCCCCTGGCTTCTGGGAGCCCCATCGCCGGGGGTGCAGGCACCCCCCGCGATCGGGCTCCCAGCCGCCACCCCCCGGCCCGCCCCCCTGGCTTCTGGGAGCCCCATCGCCGGGGGTGCAGGCACCCCCCGCGATCGGGCTCCCAGCCGCCACCCCCCGGCCCGCCCCCCTGGCTTCTGGGAGCCCCATCGCCGGGGGTGCAGGCACCCCCCGCGATCGGGCTCCCAGCCGCCACCCCCCGGCCCGCCCCCCTGGCTTCTGGGAGCCCCATCGCCGGGGGTGCAGGCACCCCCCGCGATCGGGCTCCCAGCCGCCACCCCCGGCCCGCCCCCCTGGCTTCTGGGAGCCCCATCGCCGGGGGTGCAGGCACCCCCCCGCGATCGGGCTCCCAGCCGCCACCCCCGGCCCGCCCCCCTGGCTTCTGGGAGCCCCATCGCCGGGGGTGCAGGCACCCCCCGCGATCGGGCTCCCAGCCGCCACCCCCGGCCCGCCCCCCTGGCTTCTGGGAGCCCCATCGCCGGGGGTGCAGGCACCCCCCGCGATCGGGCTCCCAGCCGCCACCCCCCGGCCCGCCCCCCTGGCTTCTGGGAGCCCCATCGCCGGGGGTGCAGGCACCCCCCGCGATCGGGCTCCCAGCCGCCACCCCCCGGCCCGCCCCCCTGGCTTCTGGGAGCCCCATCGCCGGGGGTGCAGGCACCCCCCGCGATCGGGCTCCCAGCCGCCACCCCCGGCCCGCCCCCCTGGCTTCTGGGAGCCCCATCGCCGGGGGTGCAGGCACCCCCCGCGATCGGGCTCCCAGCCGCCACCCCCGGCCCGCCCCCCTGGCTTCTGGGAGCCCCATCGCCGGGGGTGCAGGCACCCCCCGCGATCGGGCTCCCAGCCGCCACCCCCGGCCCGCCCCCCTGGCTTCTGGGAGCCCCATCGCCGGGGGTGCAGGCACCCCCCGCGATCGGGCTCCCAGCCGCCACCCCCCCGGCCCGCCCCCCTGGCTTCTGGGAGCCCCATCGCCGGGGGTGCAGGCACCCCCCGCGATCGGGCTCCCAGCCGCCACCCCCCGGCCCGCCCCCCTGGCTTCTGGGAGCCCCATCGCCGGGGGTGCAGGCACCCCCCCGCGATCGGGCTCCCAGCCGCCACCCCCGGCCCGCCCCCCTGGCTTCTGGGAGCCCCATCGCCGGGGGTGCAGGCACCCCCCCGCGATCGGGCTCCCAGCCGCCACCCCCCGGCCCGCCCCCCTGGCTTCTGGGAGCCCCATCGCCGGGGGTGCAGGCACCCCCCCGCGATCGGGCTCCCAGCCGCCACCCCCCGGCCCGCCCCCCTGGCTTCTGGGAGCCCCATCGCCGGGGGTGCAGGCACCCCCCGCGATCGGGCTCCCAGCCGCCACCCCCGGCCCGCCCCCCTGGCTTCTGGGAGCCCCATCGCCGGGGGTGCAGGCACCCCCCGCGATCGGGCTCCCAGCCGCCACCCCCCGGCCCGCCCCCCTGGCTTCTGGGAGCCCCATCGCCGGGGGTGCAGGCACCCCCCGCGATCGGGCTCCCAGCCGCCACCCCCCGGCCCGCCCCCCTTGGCTTCTGGGAGCCCCATCGCCGGGGGTGCAGGCACCCCCCGCGATCGGGCTCCCAGCCGCCACCCCCGGCCCGCCCCCCTGGCTTCTGGGAGCCCCATCGCCGGGGGTGCAGGCACCCCCCGCGATCGGCTCCCAGCCGCCACCCCCGGCCCGCCCCCCCTGGCTTCTGGGAGCCCCCATCGCCGGGGGTGCAGGCACCCCCCGCGATCGGGCTCCCAGCCGCCACCCCCGGCCCGCCCCCCCTGGCTTCTGGGAGCCCCATCGCCGGGGGTGCAGGCACCCCCCGCGATCGGGCTCCCAGCCGCCACCCCCCGGCCCGCCCCCCTGGCTTCTGGGAGCCCCATCGCCGGGGGTGCAGGCACCCCCCCGCGATCGGGCTCCCAGCCGCCACCCCCCGGCCCGCCCCCCTGGCTTCTGGGAGCCCCATCGCCGGGGGTGCAGGCACCCCCCGCGATCGGGCTCCCAGCCGCCACCCCCCGGCCCGCCCCCCTGGCTTCTGGGAGCCCCATCGCCGGGGGTGCAGGCACCCCCCGCGATCGGGCTCCCAGCCGCCACCCCCCGGCCCGCCCCCCCTGGCTTCTGGGAGCCCCATCGCCGGGGGTGCAGGCACCCCCCGCGATCGGGCTCCCAGCCGCCACCCCCCCGGCCCGCCCCCCTGGCTTCTGGGAGCCCCATCGCCGGGGGTGCAGGCACCCCCCGCGATCGGGCTCCCAGCCGCCACCCCCCGGCCCGCCCCCCTGGCTTCTGGGAGCCCCATCGCCGGGGTGCAGGCACCCCCCGCGATCGGGCTCCCAGCCGCCACCCCCGGCCCGCCCCCCTGGCTTCTGGGAGCCCCATCGCCGGGGGTGCAGGCACCCCCCGCGATCGGGCTCCCAGCCGCCACCCCCGGCCCGCCCCCCTGGCTTCTGGGAGCCCCATCGCCGGGGGTGCAGGCAACCCCCCGCGATCGGGCTCCCAGCCGCCACCCCCCGGCCCGCCCCCCTGGCTTCTGGGAGCCCCATCGCCGGGGGTGCAGGCACCCCCCCGCGATCGGGCTCCCAGCCGCCACCCCCGGCCCGCCCCCCTGGCTTCTGGGAGCCCCCATCGCCGGGGGTGCAGGCAACCCCCCGCGATCGGGCTCCCAGCCGCCACCCCCGGCCCGCCCCCCTGGCTTCTGGGAGCCCCATCGCCGGGGGTGCAGGCACCCCCCCGCGATCGGGCTCCCAGCCGCCACCCCCGGCCCGCCCCCCTGGCTTCTGGGAGCCCCATCGCCGGGGGTGCAGGCACCCCCCGCGATCGGGCTCCCAGCCGCCACCCCCGGCCCGCCCCCCTGGCTTCTGGGAGCCCCATCGCCGGGGGTGCAGGCACCCCCCGCGATCGGGCTCCCAGCCGCCACCCCCGGCCCGCCCCCCTGGCTTCTGGGAGCCCCATCGCCGGGGGTGCAGGCACCCCCCGCGATCGGGCTCCCAGCCGCCACCCCCGGCCCGCCCCCCTGGCTTCTGGGAGCCCCATCGCCGGGGGTGCAGGCACCCCCCGCGATCGGGCTCCCAGCCGCCACCCCCCGGCCCGCCCCCCTGGCTTCTGGGAGCCCCATCGCCGGGGGTGCAGGCACCCCCCCGCGATCGGGCTCCCAGCCGCCACCCCCGGCCCGCCCCCCCTGGCTTCTGGGAGCCCCATCGCCGGGGGTGCAGGCACCCCCCGCGATCGGGCTCCCAGCCGCCACCCCCCGGCCCGCCCCCCTGGCTTCTGGGACCCTTGTGGACTCACAGCCTCTTTCTGATATTTTGAGTAATATCATCTCCCCATCTGAAAATTTTCAACTCTTCTCAGACAATTGTACACCCCCAGTGTGCACACCCTCAGAGGGAGTAACCCCCTCTCTATTAGTAGTCATAGCAGCCTCTTCCTCCCTGAATATTCAGAACAGTATCTCACAGGTGTTGCTACTTCCGGTGATACTGATTGTCATTTCCTCCTCTCCCAAGCTTAAGTTCGAAATACTATCACGGGGGGTGTACACCATCTGTGATATAGAAATTAACATCGTCCTCTCCCCGGTGGATATCAGGAAGAAGTCTATTAATCATTAATATTAATAATTATATTAATAATAATTATTATTATTGATACTAATGATCACAATAAAGAGAGTAAAAATTAATACTGGCTTAAAATGGTATCGATTTGTAATAATAATTATTAGTAATATCACTATTAATAATAATATTATGATATTAGCTATTAATGTGACTTAAATCAATACCCAGAGACGCTGGGAATCAAATAATAGTTAGTATTAGGAACTAATAATATTATTGCATGACATTAATATTAATAATTAATTGAAAACATGCGTAATCATGTGTTTAAAATCATTATCCATCATTAATAATGGTATCCTATGAATTTTTAGTATCATTGATAATTATTAAAATCGATCATTGATGATTAATAATCATATTATTATTCCTAATACCACAGGAAGTGTAAACCTACTTGTGATGCTGTTCTTCATATCCAGGGACGGAAAGCAGGACTTTAGTTTTAATATCGCAGTAGGTGTACACTCACCGCGTGACACTGATCCTAATATAAAGGAGGGTAGAGTATCACATGACTCCAAACATAACAATGAATGGATAGCTACCCGGTAATATTACTCGTAATATTCCCGGAAGACACCTATGCTATTAGTCCGAATATGGCACTGAGGGTACAGCTCTTCTGAGATATTGTTCCTAGTATACCGAGGGGGAGAGGATGATAATAATTCGCAGGCTGCGTGCTCCCGCCCAGTGATATTGTAATTACTATCCTGGGAGGGAGAGGATGATACTGCACTCTGTACGGCAGAAGGCGTACACCCAGTCTGGGATATTGTTTCTAATATTCACGGAGGGGACAGGCTGATATTACTCGCAATGTGGCACAGGGTGGAAGTTCACCCAGTTATTAATCTCAGTATCACACACACTGTACAACGCCATGTGATACTCTTCCAACTGTCCCCGCGACCGGGCCCCGAGCCGCCACCCCCCGGCCCGCCCCCCTGGCTTCTGGGAGCCCCATCGCCGGGGGTGCAGGCACCCCCCGCGATCGGGCTCCCAGCCGCCACCCCCGGCCCGCCCCCCTGGCTTCTGGGAGCCCCATCGCCGGGGGTGCAGGCACCCCCCGCGATCGGGCTCCCAGCCGCCACCCCCGGCCCGCCCCCCTGGCTTCTGGGAGCCCCATCGCCGGGGGTGCAGGCACCCCCCGCGATCGGGCTCCCAGCCGCCACCCCCGGCCCGCCCCCCTGGCTTCTGGGAGCCCCATCGCCGGGGGTGCAGGCACCCCCGGCGATCGGGCTCCCAGCCGCCACCCCCGGCCCGCCCCCCTGGCTTCTGGGAGCCCCATCGCCGGGGGTGCAGGCACCCCCGGCGATCGGGCTCCCAGCCGCCACCCCCGGCCCGCCCCCCTGGCTTCTGGGAGCCCCATCAGCGGGGGTGCAGGCACCCCCCGCGATCGGGCTCCCAGCCGCCACCCCCGGCCCGCCCCCCTGGCTTCTGGGAGCCCCATCGCCGGGGGTGCAGGCACGCCCCCCGATCGGGCTCCCAGCCGCCACCCCCGGCCCGCCCCCCTGGCTTCTGGGAGCCCCATCGCCGGGGGTGCAGGCACCCCCCGCGATCGGGCTCCCAGCCGCCACCCCCGGCCCGCCCCCCTGGCTTCTGGGAGCCCCATCGCCGGGGGTGCAGGCACCCCCCGCGATCGGGCTCCCAGCCGCCACCCCCGGCCCGCCCCCCTGGCTTCTGGGAGCCCCATCGCCGGGGGTGCAGGCACCCCCCGCGATCGGGCTCCCAGCCGCCACCCCCCGGCCCGCCCCCCTGGCTTCTGGGAGCCCCATCGCCGGGGGTGCAGGCACCCCCCGCGATCGGGCTCCCAGCCGCCACCCCCGGCCCGCCCCCCTGGCTTCTGGGAGCCCCATCGCCGGGGGTGCAGGCACCCCCCGCGATCGGGCTCCCAGCCGCCACCCCCCGGCCCGCCCCCCTGGCTTCTGGGAGCCCCATCGCCGGGGGTGCAGGCACCCCCCGCGATCGGGCTCCCAGCCGCCACCCCCCGGCCCGCCCCCCTGGCTTCTGGGAGCCCCATCGCCGGGGGTGCAGGCACCCCCCGCGATCGGGCTCCCAGCCGCCACCCCCGGCCCGCCCCCCTGGCTTCTGGGAGCCCCATCGCCGGGGGTGCAGGCACCCCCCGCGATCGGGCTCCCAGCCGCCACCCCCGGCCCGCCCCCCTGGCTTCTGGGAGCCCCATCGCCGGGGGTGCAGGCACCCCCCGCGATCGGGCTCCCAGCCGCCACCCCCCGGCCCGCCCCCCTGGCTTCTGGGAGCCCCATCGCCGGGGGTGCAGGCACCCCCCGCGATCGGGCTCCCAGCCGCCACCCCCCGGCCCGCCCCCCTGGCTTCTGGGAGCCCCATCGCCGGGGGTGCAGGCACCCCCCGCGATCGGGCTCCCAGCCGCCACCCCCGGCCCGCCCCCCTGGCTTCTGGGAGCCCCATCGCCGGGGGTGCAGGCACCCCCCGCGATCGGGCTCCCAGCCGCCACCCCCGGCCCGCCCCCCTGGCTTCTGGGAGCCCCATCGCCGGGGGTGCAGGCACCCCCCGCGATCGGGCTCCCAGCCGCCACCCCCGGCCCGCCCCCCTGGCTTCTGGGACCCTTGTGGACTCACAGCCTCTTTCTGATATTTTGAGTAATATCATCTCCCCATCTGAAAATTTTCAACTCTTCTCAGACAATTGTACACCCCCAGTGTGCACACCCTCAGAGGGAGTAACCCCCTCTCTATTAGTAGTCATAGCAGCCTCTTCCTCCCTGAATATTCAGAACAGTATCTCACAGGTGTTGCTACTTCCGGTGATACTGATTGTCATTTCCTCCTCTCCCAAGCTTAAGTTCGAAATACTATCACGGGGGGTGTACACCATCTGTGATATAGAAATTAACATCGTCCTCTCCCCGGTGGATATCAGGAAGAAGTCTAAATCATTAATATTAATAATTATATTAATAATAATTATTATTATTGATACTAATGATCACAATAAAGAGAGTAAAAATTAATACTGGCTTAAAATGGTATCGATTTGTAATAATAATTATTAGTAATATCACTATTAATAATAATATTATGATATTAGCTATTAATGTGACTTAAATCAATACCCAGAGACGCTGGGAATCAAATAATAGTTAGTATTAGGAACTAATAATATTATTGCATGACATTAATATTAATAATTAATTGAAAACATGCGTAATCATGTGTTTAAAATCATTATCCATCATTAATAATGGTATCCTATGAATTTTTAGTATCATTGATAATTATTAAAATCGATCATTGATGATTAATAATCATATTATTATTCCTAATACCACAGGAAGTGTAAACCTACTTGTGATGCTGTTCTTCATATCCAGGGACGGAAAGCAGGACTTTAGTTTTAATATCGCAGTAGGTGTACACTCACCGCGTGACACTGATCCTAATATAAAGGAGGGTAGAGTATCACATGACTCCAAACATAACAATGAATGGATAGCTACCCGGTAATATTACTCGTAATATTCCCGGAAGACACCTATGCTATTAGTCCGAATATGGCACTGAGGGTACAGCTCTTCTGAGATATTGTTCCTAGTATACCGAGGGGGAGAGGATGATAATAATTCGCAGGCTGCGTGCTCCCGCCCAGTGATATTGTAATTACTATCCTGGGAGGGAGAGGATGATACTGCACTCTGTACGGCAGAAGGCGTACACCCAGTCTGGGATATTGTTTCTAATATTCACGGAGGGGACAGGCTGATATTACTCGCAATGTGGCACAGGGTGGAAGTTCACCCAGTTATTAATCTCAGTATCACACACACTGTACAACGCCATGTGATACTCTTCCAACTGTCCCCGCGACCGGGGCCCCGAGCCGCCACCCCCCGGCCCGGCCCCCTGGCTTCTGGGAGCCCCATCGCCGGGGGTGCAGGCACCCCCCGCGATCGGGCTCCCAGCCGCCACCCCCGGCCCGCCCCCCTGGCTTCTGGGAGCCCCATCGCCGGGGGTGCAGGCACGCCCCCCGATCGGGCTCCCAGCCGCCACCCCCGGCCCGCCCCCCTGGCTTCTGGGAGCCCCATCGCCGGGGGTGCAGGCACGCCCCCCGATCGGTCTCCCAGCCGCCACCCCCGGCCCGCCCCCCTGGCTTCTGGGAGCCCCATCGCCGGGGGTGCAGGCACCCCCCGCGATCGGGCTCCCAGCCGCCACCCCCCGGCCCGCCCCCCTGGCTTCTGGGAGCCCCATCGCCGGGGGTGCAGGCACCCCCCGCGATCGGGCTCCCAGCCGCCACCCCCCGGCCCGCCCCCCTGGCTTCTGGGAGCCCCATCGCCGGGGGTGCAGGCACCCCCCGCGATCGGGCTCCCAGCCGCCACCCCCGGCCCGCCCCCCTGGCTTCTGGGAGCCCCATCGCCGGGGGTGCAGGCACCCCCCGCGATCGGGCTCCCAGCCGCCACCCCCGGCCCGCCCCCCTGGCTTCTGGGAGCCCCATCGCCGGGGGTGCAGGCACCCCCCCGCGATCGGGCTCCCAGCCGCCACCCCCCGGCCCGCCCCCCTGGCTTCTGGGACCCTTGTGGACTCACAGCCTCTTTCTGATATTTTGAGTAATATCATCTCCCCATCTGAAAATTTTCAACTCTTCTCAGACAATTGTACACCCCCAGTGTGCACACCCTCAGAGGGAGTAACCCCCTCTCTATTAGTAGTCATAGCAGCCTCTTCCTCCCTGAATATTCAGAACAGTATCTCACAGGTGTTGCTACTTCCGGTGATACTGATTGTCATTTCCTCCTCTCCCAAGCAGAAGTTCGAAATACTATCATGGGGGGTGTACACCATCTGTGATATAGAAATTAACATCGTCCTCTCCCCGGTGGATATCAGGAAGAAGTCTATTAATCATTCATATTAATAATTATATTAATAATAATTATTATTATTGATACTAATGATCACAATAAAGAGAGTAAAAATTAATACTGGCTTAAAATGGTATCGATTTGTAATAATAATTATTAGTAATATCACTATTAATAATAATATTATGATATTAGCTATTAATGTGACTTAAATCAATACCCAGAGACGCTGGGAATCAAATAATAGTTAGTATTAGGAACTAATAATATTATTGCATGACATTAATATTAATAATTAATTGAAAACATGCGTAATCATGTGTTTAAAATCATTATCCATCATTAATAATGGTATCCTATGAATTTTTAGTATCATTGATAATTATTAAAATCGATCATTGATGATTAATAATCATATTATTATTCCTAATACCACAGGAAGTGTAAACCTACTTGTGATGCTGTTCTTCATATCCAGGGACGGAAAGCAGGACTTTAGTTTTAATATCGCAGTAGGTGTACACTCACCGCGTGACACTGATCCTAATATAAAGGAGGGTAGAGTATCACATGACTCCAAACATAACAATGAATGGATAGCTACCCGGTAATATTACTCGTAATATTCCCGGAAGACACCTATGCTATTAGTCCGAATATGGCACTGAGGGTACAGCTCTTCTGAGATATTGTTCCTAGTATACCGAGGGGGAGAGGATGATAATAATTCGCAGGCTGCGTGCTCCCGCCCAGTGATATTGTAATTACTATCCTGGGAGGGAGAGGATGATACTGCACTCTGTACGGCAGAAGGCGTACACCCAGTCTGGGATATTGTTTCTAATATTCACGGAGGGGACAGGCTGATATTACTCGCAATGTGGCACAGGGTGGAAGTTCACCCAGTTATTAATCTCAGTATCACACACACTGTACAACGCCATGTGATACTCTTCCAACTGTCCCCGCGACCGGGCCCCGAGCCGCCACCCCCCGGCCCGCCCCCCTGGCTTCTGGGAGCCCCATCGCCGGGGGTGCAGACACCCCCCGCGATCGGGCTCCCAGCCGCCACCCCCCGGCCCGCCCCCCTGGCTTCTGGGAGCCCCATCGCCGGGGGTGCAGGCACGCCCCCCGATCGGGCTCCCAGCCGCCACCCCCGGCCCGCCCCCCTGGCTTCTGGGAGCCCCATCGCCGGGGGTGCAGGCACCCCCCCGCGATCGGGCTCCCAGCCGCCACCCCCGGCCCGCCCCCCTGGCTTCTGGGAGCCCCATCGCCGGGGGTGCAGGCACGCCCCGCGATCGGGCTCCCAGCCGCCACCCCCGGCCCGCCCCCCTGGCTTCTGGGAGCCCCATCGCCGGGGGTGCAGGCACGCCCCCCGATCGGGCTCCCAGCCGCCACCCCCGGCCCGCCCCCCTGGCTTCTGGGAGCCCCATCGCCGGGGGTGCAGGCACGCCCCCCGATCGGGCTCCCAGCCGCCACCCCCCGGCCCGCCCCCCCTGGCTTCTGGGAGCCCCATCGCCGGGGGTGCAGGCACCCCCCGCGATCGGGCTCCCAGCCGCCACCCCCGGCCCGCCCCCCTGGCTTCTGGGAGCCCCATCGCCGGGGGTGCAGGCACGCCCCCCGATCGTGCTCCCAGCCGCCACCCCCCGGCCCGCCCCACTGGCTTCTGGGAGCCCCATCGCCGGGGGTGCAGGCACGCCCCCCGATCGGGCTCCCAGCCGCCACCCCCCGGCCCGCCCCCCTGGCTTCTGGGAGCCCCATCGCCGGGGGTGCAGGCACGCCCCCCCGATCGGGCTCCCAGCCGCCACCCCCCGGCCCGCCCCCCTGGCTTCTGGGAGCCCCATCGCCGGGGGTGCAGGCACGCCCCCCGATCGGGCTCCCAGCCGCCACCCCCCGGCCCGCCCCCCTGGCTTCTGGGAGCCCCATCGCCGGGGGTGCAGGCACCCCCCGCGATCGGGCTCCCAGCCGCCACCCCCCGGCCCGCCCCCCCTGGCTTCTGGGAGCCCCATCGCCGGGGGTGCAGGCACCCCCCGCGATCGGGCTCCCAGCCGCCACCCCCCGGCCCGCCCCCCCTGGCTTCTGGGAGCCCCATCGCCGGGGGTGCAGGCACCCCCCGCGATCGGGCTCCCAGCCGCCACCCCCGGCCCGCCCCCCTGGCTTCTGGGAGCCCCATCGCCGGGGGTGCAGGCACCCCCCGCGATCGGGCTCCCAGCCGCCACCCCCCGGCCCGCCCCCCTGGCTTCTGGGAGCCCCATCGCCGGGGGTGCAGGCACCCCCCGCGATCGGGCTCCCAGCCGCCACCCCCGGCCCGCCCCCCTGGCTTCTGGGAGCCCCATCGCCGGGGGTGCAGGCACCCCCCGCGATCGGGCTCCCAGCCGCCACCCCCGGCCCGCCCCCCCTGGCTTCTGGGAGCCCCATCGCCGGGGGTGCAGGCACCCCCCGCGATCGGGCTCCCAGCCGCCACCCCCGGCCCGCCCCCCTGGCTTCTGGGAGCCCCATCGCCGGGGGTGCAGGCACCCCCCGCGATCGGGCTCCCAGCCGCCACCCCCGGCCCGCCCCCCTGGCTTCTGGGAGCCCCATCGCCGGGGGTGCAGGCACCCCCCGCGATCGGGCTCCCAGCCGCCACCCCCGGCCCGCCCCCCTGGCTTCTGGGAGCCCCATCGCCGGGGGTGCAGGCACCCCCCGCGATCGGGCTCCCAGCCGCCACCCCCGGCCCGCCCCCCTGGCTTCTGGGAGCCCCATCGCCGGGGGTGCAGGCACCCCCCGCGATCGGGCTCCCAGCCGCCACCCCCCGGCCCGCCCCCCTGGCTTCTGGGAGCCCCATCGCCGGGGGTGCAGGCACCCCCCGCGATCGGGCTCCCAGCCGCCACCCCCGGCCCGCCCCCCTGGCTTCTGGGAGCCCCATCGCCGGGGGTGCAGGCACCCCCCGCGATCGGGCTCCCAGCCGCCACCCCCGGCCCGCCCCCCTGGCTTCTGGGAGCCCCATCGCCGGGGGTGCAGGCACCCCCCGCGATCGGGCTCCCAGCCGCCACCCCCGGCCCGCCCCCCTGGCTTCTGGGAGCCCCATCGCCGGGGGTGCAGGCACCCCCCGCGATCGGGCTCCCAGCCGCCACCCCCGGCCCGCCCCCCTGGCTTCTGGGAGCCCCATCGCCGGGGGTGCAGGCACCCCCCGCGATCGGGCTCCCAGCCGCCACCCCCGGCCCGCCCCCCTGGCTTCTGGGAGCCCCATCGCCGGGGGTGCAGGCACCCCCCCGCGATCGGGCTCCCAGCCGCCACCCCCCGGCCCGCCCCCCTGGCTTCTGGGAGCCCCATCGCCGGGGGTGCAGGCACCCCCCGCGATCGGGCTCCCAGCCGCCACCCCCGGCCCGCCCCCCTGGCTTCTGGGAGCCCCATCGCCGGGGGTGCAGGCACCCCCCGCGATCGGGCTCCCAGCCGCCACCCCCCGGCCCGCCCCCCTGGCTTCTGGGAGCCCCATCGCCGGGGGTGCAGGCACCCCCCGCGATCGGGCTCCCAGCCGCCACCCCCCGGCCCGCCCCCCTGGCTTCTGGGAGCCCCATCGCCGGGGGTGCAGGCACCCCCCGCGATCGGGCTCCCAGCCGCCACCCCCGGCCCGCCCCCCTGGCTTCTGGGAGCCCCATCGCCGGGGGTGCAGGCACCCCCCGCGATCGGGCTCCCAGCCGCCACCCCCGGCCCGCCCCCCTGGCTTCTGGGAGCCCCATCGCCGGGGGTGCAGGCACCCCCCGCGATCGGGCTCCCAGCCGCCACCCCCGGCCCGCCCCCCTGGCTTCTGGGAGCCCCATCGCCGGGGGTGCAGGCACCCCCCGCGATCGGGCTCCCAGCCGCCACCCCCGGCCCGCCCCCCTGGCTTCTGGGAGCCCCATCGCCGGGGGTGCAGGCACCCCCCGCGATCGGGCTCCCAGCCGCCACCCCCGGCCCGCCCCCCTGGCTTCTGGGAGCCCCATCGCCGGGGGTGCAGGCACCCCCCGCGATCGGGCTCCCAGCCGCCACCCCCCGGCCCGCCCCCCTGGCTTCTGGGAGCCCCATCGCCGGGGGTGCAGGCACCCCCCGCGATCGGGCTCCCAGCCGCCACCCCCGGCCCGCCCCCCTGGCTTCTGGGAGCCCCATCGCCGGGGGTGCAGGCACCCCCCGCGATCGGGCTCCCAGCCGCCACCCCCCGGCCCGCCCCCCTGGCTTCTGGGAGCCCCATCGCCGGGGGTGCAGGCACCCCCCGCGATCGGGCTCCCAGCCGCCACCCCCCGGCCCGCCCCCCTGGCTTCTGGGAGCCCCATCGCCGGGGGTGCAGGCACCCCCCGCGATCGGGCTCCCAGCCGCCACCCCCGGCCCGCCCCCCTGGCTTCTGGGAGCCCCATCGCCGGGGGTGCAGGCACCCCCCGCGATCGGGCTCCCAGCCGCCACCCCCGGCCCGCCCCCCTGGCTTCTGGGAGCCCCATCGCCGGGGGTGCAGGCACCCCCCCGCGATCGGGCTCCCAGCCGCCACCCCCGGCCCGCCCCCCTGGCTTCTGGGAGCCCCATCGCCGGGGGTGCAGGCACCCCCCGCGATCGGGCTCCCAGCCGCCACCCCCGGCCCGCCCCCCTGGCTTCTGGGAGCCCCATCGCCGGGGGTGCAGGCACCCCCCGCGATCGGGCTCCCAGCCGCCACCCCCGGCCCGCCCCCCTGGCTTCTGGGAGCCCCATCGCCGGGGGTGCAGGCACCCCCCGCGATCGGGCTCCCAGCCGCCACCCCCGGCCCGCCCCCCTGGCTTCTGGGAGCCCCATCGCCGGGGGTGCAGGCACCCCCCGCGATCGGGCTCCCAGCCGCCACCCCCCGGCCCGCCCCCCTGGCTTCTGGGAGCCCCATCGCCGGGGGTGCAGGCACCCCCCGCGATCGGGCTCCCAGCCGCCACCCCCGGCCCGCCCCCCTGGCTTCTGGGAGCCCCATCGCCGGGGGTGCAGGCACCCCCCGCGATCGGGCTCCCAGCCGCCACCCCCGGCCCGCCCCCCTGGCTTCTGGGAGCCCCATCGCCGGGGGTGCAGGCACCCCCCGCGATCGGGCTCCCAGCCGCCACCCCCCGGCCCGCCCCCCTGGCTTCTGGGAGCCCCATCGCCGGGGGTGCAGGCACCCCCCGCGATCGGGCTCCCAGCCGCCACCCCCGGCCCGCCCCCCTGGCTTCTGGGAGCCCCATCGCCGGGGGTGCAGGCACCCCCCGCGATCGGGCTCCCAGCCGCCACCCCCGGCCCGCCCCCCTGGCTTCTGGGAGCCCCATCGCCGGGGGTGCAGGCACCCCCCGCGATCGGGCTCCCAGCCGCCACCCCCGGCCCGCCCCCCTGGCTTCTGGGAGCCCCATCGCCGGGGGTGCAGGCACCCCCCGCGATCGGGCTCCCAGCCGCCACCCCCGGCCCGCCCCCCTGGCTTCTGGGAGCCCCATCGCCGGGGGTGCAGGCACCCCCCGCGATCGGGCTCCCAGCCGCCACCCCCGGCCCGCCCCCCTGGCTTCTGGGAGCCCCATCGCCGGGGGTGCAGGCACCCCCCGCGATCGGGCTCCCAGCCGCCACCCCCGGCCCGCCCCCCTGGCTTCTGGGAGCCCCATCGCCGGGGGTGCAGGCACCCCCCGCGATCGGGCTCCCAGCCGCCACCCCCGGCCCGCCCCCCTGGCTTCTGGGAGCCCCATCGCCGGGGGTGCAGGCACCCCCCGCGATCGGGCTCCCAGCCGCCACCCCCGGCCCGCCCCCCTGGCTTCTGGGAGCCCCATCGCCGGGGGTGCAGGCACCCCCCGCGATCGGGCTCCCAGCCGCCACCTCCCGGCCCGCCCCCCTGGCTTCTGGGAGCCCCATCGCCGGGGGTGCAGGCACCCCCCGCGATCGGGCTCCCAGCCGCCACCCCCGGCCCGCCCCCCTGGCTTCTGGGAGCCCCATCGCCGGGGGTGCAGGCACCCCCCGCGATCGGGCTCCCAGCCGCCACCCCCGGCCCGCCCCCCTGGCTTCTGGGAGCCCCATCGCCGGGGGTGCAGGCACCCCCCGCGATCGGGCTCCCAGCCGCCACCCCCGGCCCGCCCCCCTGGCTTCTGGGAGCCCCATCGCCGGGGGTGCAGGCACCCCCCGCGATCGGGCTCCCAGCCGCCACCCCCGGCCCGCCCCCCTGGCTTCTGGGAGCCCCATCGCCGGGGGTGCAGGCACCCCCCGCGATCGGGCTCCCAGCCGCCACCCCCGGCCCGCCCCCCTGGCTTCTGGGAGCCCCATCGCCGGGGGTGCAGGCACCCCCCGCGATCGGGCTCCCAGCCGCCACCCCCCGGCCCGCCCCCCTGGCTTCTGGGAGCCCCATCGCCGGGGGTGCAGGCACCCCCCGCGATCGGGCTCCCAGCCGCCACCCCCGGCCCGCCCCCCTGGCTTCTGGGAGCCCCATCGCCGGGGGTGCAGGCACCCCCCGCGATCGGGCTCCCAGCCGCCACCCCCGGCCCGCCCCCCTGGCTTCTGGGAGCCCCATCGCCGGGGGTGCAGGCACCCCCCGCGATCGGGCTCCCAGCCGCCACCCCCCGGCCCGCCCCCCTGGCTTCTGGGAGCCCCATCGCCGGGGGTGCAGGCACCCCCCGCGATCGGGCTCCCAGCCGCCACCCCCGGCCCGCCCCCCTGGCTTCTGGGAGCCCCATCGCCGGGGGTGCAGGCACCCCCCGCGATCGGGCTCCCAGCCGCCACCCCCCGGCCCGCCCCCCTGGCTTCTGGGAGCCCCATCGCCGGGGGTGCAGGCACCCCCCGCGATCGGGCTCCCAGCCGCCACCCCCGGCCCGCCCCCCTGGCTTCTGGGAGCCCCATCGCCGGGGGTGCAGGCACCCCCCGCGATCGGGCTCCCAGCCGCCACCCCCGGCCCGCCCCCCTGGCTTCTGGGAGCCCCATCGCCGGGGGTGCAGGCACCCCCCGCGATCGGGCTCCCAGCCGCCACCCCCGGCCCGCCCCCCTGGCTTCTGGGAGCCCCATCGCCGGGGGTGCAGGCACCCCCCGCGATCGGGCTCCCAGCCGCCACCCCCGGCCCGCCCCCCTGGCTTCTGGGAGCCCCATCGCCGGGGGTGCAGGCACCCCCCGCGATCGGGCTCCCAGCCGCCACCCCCGGCCCGCCCCCCTGGCTTCTGGGAGCCCCATCGCCGGGGGTGCAGGCACCCCCCGCGATCGGGCTCCCAGCCGCCACCCCCGGCCCGCCCCCCTGGCTTCTGGGAGCCCCATCGCCGGGGGTGCAGGCACCCCCCGCGATCGGGCTCCCAGCCGCCACCCCCGGCCCGCCCCCCTGGCTTCTGGGAGCCCCATCGCCGGGGGTGCAGGCACCCCCCGCGATCGGGCTCCCAGCCGCCACCCCCCGGCCCGCCCCCCTGGCTTCTGGGAGCCCCATCGCCGGGGGTGCAGGCACCCCCCGCGATCGGGCTCCCAGCCGCCACCCCCGGCCCGCCCCCCTGGCTTCTGGGAGCCCCATCGCCGGGGGTGCAGGCACCCCCCGCGATCGGGCTCCCAGCCGCCACCCCCGGCCCGCCCCCCTGGCTTCTGGGAGCCCCATCGCCGGGGGTGCAGGCACCCCCCGCGATCGGGCTCCCAGCCGCCACCCCCCGGCCCGCCCCCCTGGCTTCTGGGAGCCCCATCGCCGGGGGTGCAGGCACCCCCCGCGATCGGGCTCCCAGCCGCCACCCCCCGGCCCGCCCCCCTGGCTTCTGGGAGCCCCATCGCCGGGGGTGCAGGCACCCCCCGCGATCGGGCTCCCAGCCGCCACCCCCGGCCCGCCCCCCTGGCTTCTGGGAGCCCCATCGCCGGGGGTGCAGGCACCCCCCGCGATCGGGCTCCCAGCCGCCACCCCCGGCCCGCCCCCCTGGCTTCTGGGAGCCCCATCGCCGGGGGTGCAGGCACCCCCCGCGATCGGGCTCCCAGCCGCCACCCCCGGCCCGCCCCCCTGGCTTCTGGGAGCCCCATCGCCGGGGGTGCAGGCACCCCCCGCGATCGGGCTCCCAGCCGCCACCCCCGGCCCGCCCCCCTGGCTTCTGGGAGCCCCATCGCCGGGGGTGCAGGCACCCCCCGCGATCGGGCTCCCAGCCGCCACCCCCGGCCCGCCCCCCTGGCTTCTGGGAGCCCCATCGCCGGGGGTGCAGGCACCCCCCGCGATCGGGCTCCCAGCCGCCACCCCCGGCCCGCCCCCCTGGCTTCTGGGAGCCCCATCGCCGGGGGTGCAGGCACCCCCCGCGATCGGGCTCCCAGCCGCCACCCCCGGCCCGCCCCCCTGGCTTCTGGGAGCCCCATCGCCGGGGGTGCAGGCACCCCCCGCGATCGGGCTCCCAGCCGCCACCCCCCGGCCCGCCCCCCTGGCTTCTGGGAGCCCCATCGCCGGGGGTGCAGGCACCCCCCGCGATCGGGCTCCCAGCCGCCACCCCCGGCCCGCCCCCCTGGCTTCTGGGAGCCCCATCGCCGGGGGTGCAGGCACCCCCCGCGATCGGGCTCCCAGCCGCCACCCCCCGGCCCGCCCCCCTGGCTTCTGGGAGCCCCATCGCCGGGGGTGCAGGCACCCCCCGCGATCGGGCTCCCAGCCGCCACCCCCCGGCCCGCCCCCCTGGCTTCTGGGAGCC
>NW_027327184.1:0-15000 GCF_047675955.1 Chlorocebus sabaeus
GTCCTGAGCTCAAGCGATCCTCCTGCCTCGGCCTCCCGACGTGCTGGGATTTCGGGCGTGAGCCACCGCACCCAACCTGGATGGAGATGTTGCTGTTCGCAGCTGGACGTGTCTTGCAAACTTTGCAAGGCTTCTGTCTTCATCAAGCCGAACCAGTGTCCTCAGGAGGTCACAATGATTATTTGTAAATATTTTTAAGTGCCAGGTGTTTAACGAACGTGTAATGGGTAGAGAAGCCATCCCATGTGTATATTGTCATGCCTGTCTGTGTGGAGAGACCACCAAACAGCCTTCGTGTCTGCAATACAGCTTTGTAATCACCTGGGTGCGGGCGGGCTGAGTCCGAAAAGAGAGTCAGCGATGGGAGATGGGGTGGGGCCGTTTTATAGGGTTTTGGAGGGTAAAGGAAAATTCCAGTCAAAGGGGGTTGTTCTCGGGAGGGCAGGGGCGGGGGGCACAAGGTGCTCAGTGTGGAAGCTTTCGAGCCAGGATGAGCCCGGAGAAGGGATTTCACAAGGGAATGTCATCGGTTAAGGCGGGAACAGGCCGTTTTTACTTCTTTTGTGATTCTTCAGTGACTTCAGGCCATCTGGATGTGTACGTGCAGGTCACAGGGGATACGATTTCGCTTGGACTCACAGGCCTGACACATATGTGTGTGAATGTACATGTGTGTGTGCAGGTGTGCGTCCGTATGTGTCTGTAGGTGCACGTATGTACATGTATATAGGTGTGAGTTTGCATGGATGTGTATAGCCGTATGCAGGTGCATATGTGTGGACACGTACGTATTTGCGTGTGTGTGTGTGTATGTATGCATATGTGTATATTTATGTGTGTGTGTATGTGTGTACGTGTGTGTATGTGTATATGGTTGTATGCATGTGTGTATTTCTCGATGTGAATATATGTATATGTTTTAAATGTGGATATGTATATGTGTATCTGTGTGTATTTATATGTATGCATATGTATGTATCTGTGTATATACAGATGTCTGTGTGTGTATGTATGTGTGTGTCTGTGTGTTTTTGTGTACATACTGTGTGTGTTTGTGTGTGTAACATGTGCGTGCATATATGTGTATACATATGCCTATATGTATATGACTGTGTGTATACAATGTGTGTATGTATATGTGGTGTGTATGTATGTGTGTGTATGTGTATCTGTGTGCATGTCTATATTTCTGTGTGTATGTATGTATATGCGTGTATATGTGTGTGTTCATTTATACACATCGTATGTGTGTATCTGTGTCCATACACATATGTATGTGTGTATATAGGTGTGTGTGCATGTGTGTTTATGTCTATGTACTGTGTGTTTGTGTGTATAAAGAACATGTGCATATGTATATGTGTATAGATGGTATACGTGTGTATGACTGTATATATAATGTGTGTATGTATGTATATGTGTTGTGTGTGTATATTTGTGTGTACGTGTGTATAATATGTGTATATATAACGCGTGTATGCACAGACATATGTTTTACACATGTATATGTGTGGATGGATTTGTGTGTATGCACGCATATGTATGTATATCTGTGTGTATATTTGTGTGCATATGTGTGTATGTATTTATAATGTGTGTAAGTGTATGTGTGCATTTCTGTGTATGTGTGTATGTGTTTATAATATGTGTGTATATGTGTATGAGTGTATATGTGTGTCTATGTGTATATAGGCGTATATGTGTTTATAAAGTGTGCATGTGTATGGGTCTATGTACACATTTGTGTATGTGCATGTGTGTGTGTTTATAAAACAGGTGTTTGTGTATATGTTTTTATGTATTTGTGTGTATTTGTGTGTATGTGTGTATATATGTGTGCATATGCTTATAATACGTGTGTGTATGTGTGTGTATATTTGTGTGTATTTTTATATGTGTGTATATGTTTATAATACATATGTGTCTATGTGTGAATGTGTGCATGTGTGTTAATGTGTGTGCATATGTGTGTATATAAGTGTATGTGGGCATATTTCAGTGTTTGTGTATGTGTGTGTATGTGTTTGTATGTGTGTATATGTTTGTATATGTGTGTATTTGAGCGTGTGCATATGTGTATATGTGTGTGTTTATAATACGTGTGTGTATGTGTGTATATTTGTGTGTATTTGTATATATGTGTGTATATGCATTTATGACATGTGTATGTACATGTTTCTGCAAATATTATGTGTACATGCATACCTGTATATGTATATGTTTGCATGTGTTTATAATGTGTATGTGTGTATATGTGTGTATACATGTGTATGTGTCTATAATGTGTGTATATATATGCGTATATGCATGTACATGTTATGTATGCATATCTGTGTATGTATATATGTGTGTGCATGTGTATATATGTGTGTGTTTATAACGTGTGTATGTATATGCGTATATGCATATATGTTATGTATGCATATCTGTGTGTATATATGTGTGTGTATGTGTGCATGTGTGTATGTATGTGCGTGTGTGCGTATAGTGTGTGTGTGCATGTGTATATATATGTGTGTGTGCCTGTGTGTATATATGTGTGTGTGTATAGTGTGTGTGTGCATGTGTGTATGTGTGTGTGCATGTGTGTATAGTGTGTATGTGCATGTGTGCATATATGTGTGTGCATGTGTGTATGTGTGTGTGCATGTGTGCATATGTGTGTGTGCATATGTGTATGTGTGTGCATGTGTGTATAGTGTGTGTGCATGTGTGTATGTGTGTGTGCATGTGTGTATAGTGTGTGTGCATGTGTGCATATGTGTGTGTGCATATGTGTATGTGTGTGCATGTGTGTATAGTGTGTGTGCATGTGTGTATGTGTGTGTGCATGTGTGTATATATGTGTGTGTTTATAACGTGTGTATGTATATGCGTATATGCATATATGTTATGTATGCATATCTGTGTGTATATATATGTGTGTGCATGTGTGTATATAAGTATGTATGTGTTTATAAAATGTGTGTGTATGTGCATGTGTGTATATTTGAGTGTATGTATATATACGTGTGTATGTGTGTATATGTGTGCATATATGTGTGTGTGTTTAGAACGTGTGTATGTAAATGTGTTTCTGCTTGTATATGTTACGTATGCATATCCGTGCATGTATATATGTGTGTGCATGTGTGTATAGTGTGTATGTGTGCATGTGTGTATGTATGTGCGTGTGTGTATAGTGTGTGTGTGCATGTGTATATATGTGTGTGTGTGCCTGTGTGTATATATGTGTGTGTGTATAGTGTGTGTGTGCATGTGTGTATGTGTGTGTGCATGTGTGTATAGTGTGTATGTGCATGTGTGCATATATGTGTGTGCATGTGTGTATGTGTGTGTGCATGTGTGTATGTGTGTGTGCATGTGTGTATGTGTGTGTGCATGTGTGTATAGTGTGTGTGCATGTGTGCATATGTGTGTGTGCATATGTGTATGTGTGTGCATGTGTGTATAGTGTGTGTGCATGTGTGTATGTGTGTGTGCATGTGTGTATATATGTGTGTGTGCATGTGTATATATGTGTGTGTTTATAACGTGTGTATGTATATGCGTATATGCATATATGTTATGTATGCATATCTGTGTGTGTATATATGTGTGTGCATGTGTGTATATAAGTGTGTATGTGTTTATAAAATGTGTGTGTATGTGCATGTGTGTATATTTGAGTGTATGTATATATACGTGTGTATGTGTGTATATGTGTGCATATATGTGTGTGTGTTTAGAACGTGTGTATGTAAATGTGTTTCTGCTTGTATATGTTACGTATGCATATCCGTGCATGTATATATGTGTGTGCATGTGTGTATAGTGTGTATGTGTGCATGTGTGTATGTATGTGCGTGTGTGTGTATAGTGTGTGTGTGCATGTGTATATATATGTGTGTGTGCCTGTGTGTATATATGTGTGTGTATAGTGTGTGTGTGCATGTGTGTATGTGTGTGTGCATGTGTGTATAGTGTGTATGTGCATGTGTGCATATATGTGTGTGCATGTGTGTATGTGTGTGTGCATGTGTGTATAGTGTGTGTGCATGTGTGCATATGTGTGTGTGCATATGTGTATGTGTGTGCATGTGTGTATAGTGTGTGTGCATGTGTGTATGTGTGTGTGCATGTGTGTATAGTGTGTATGTGCATGTGTGCATATATGTGTGTGCATGTGTATGTGTGTGCATGTGTGTATAGTGTGTATGTGCATGTGTGCATATATGTGTGTGCATGTGTATGTGTGTGCATGTGTGTATAGTGTGTATGTGCATGTGTGCATATGTGTGTGTATGTGTGTATAGTGTGTGTGTGCATGTGTGTATGTGTGTGTGCATGTGTGTATACTGTGTGTATGTGTGCATGTGTGTATATATGTGTGTGTGCATGTGTGTATACTGTGTGTATGTGTGCATGTGTGTATATATGTGTGTGTGCATGTGTGTATAGTGTGTGTGTGCGCGTGTATATCGAGATAACTTCCAGCAGTCCTTTGCCTTTTAGTGGCATTCTCCCGTTTAACTGTATTCCCTCCTTTCTGAAGCTGCCTGGCTCTGCTTACTTTTACTCCCCCCGCATTGCGTTTTGCCGGCGTGAGCCTCTGCCGGGTGTGAGTGTGCCTGTCCCTGAGGACCTGGCTAAGGCTCTCCCAGGGAGCTTGTAGCAGCAAAGTGACAAGGGCTGTCACTGTGAGGGGCAGGACAATTCAAAGCCCTCACAATGACCGTCATCCCGTAGCCACTTTTTTCATTTCTTTAAGAGGCATTTTTATTCCTCAGCCTCTCGTAATGTTGGATTCCTTTTCCACTGGCATTTAGAGCTGGAATCACGGGCCCTTTCCTTCCCAGGGTGAAAAGGCGGCCTTGAGTTCGGCTGGAGAGCTCCGCAGGGAGCCCTGGAGACCGGGTTTCTGCCCCCAGGCCTCTGCCCAGGTGTGTAACACAGCGAGGGGCGCACCCAGGCTGTTTGCATACCAATTGGGATGTGATTTGCATGCGGCCGCGGCCTGGAAATCCCTGAGCACCAGCTGAGGGGATATTTAATAACAGTCCTCAGGGCTTGAGGACCAAGAAGCTCAATGGGACCAGCTGCACTCAGTTCCTCTGAGGGCAAAAATGAAAATTAAATTAAATTTAGAACATACTCATGACATAAATGGCAGTGGGGAAGAAGGGGATTGTGTACCAGGGAACGTTCTTGGACCAGACCCCAGGATAGGGCCGATGCGGGTGAGACCCCCTCTGGTCCCCCCTACTCCACTATCCTCCCCCAGGATTTTTGCACAGACGCCCACTGAGCTGCCTGGCAGGGCCTCGGACTAGCAGGAATGTGTCCATCCCTGACATGCTTTTCATGTCACTGTTTGTCTCTAACTTGTCTGACTACCAGAATTATCGGTGACTCTTTTAACTTTAAATTACTATTGTAATTATTTGAGACGGAGTTTCATTCTTGTCACTCAGGCTGGAGTGCGACGGCACAATTTTGGCTCACGGCAACCTCTGCCCCCCAGGTTCAAGAGATTCTCCTGCTTCATCCTCCCGAGACTTTTAATTTTAAATTATTATTATTATTATTATTGTTGTTGTTGTTGTTATTTCAGACAGAGTTTCACTCTTGTTGCCCAGGCTGGAGTGCAGTGGTGCGATCTCGGCTCACTGAAACCTCCGCCTTCCGGGTTCAAGCGATTCTCCTGCCTCAGCCTCCCGAGTAGCTGGGATAACAGACGTCCGCCATCACGCCAGGCTAATTTTTATTGTTTAGTATTTTTATTTTTTAGTATTTTTATTATTTAGTACTTTTAGTAGAGACGGGGTTTCACCACGTTGGCCAGGCTGGTCTCGAACTCCTGACCTCCGGTGATCCACCCACCTCAGCCTCCCAAAGTGCTGGGATTACAGGCATGAGCCACCACGCCCGGCTGAAATTGGTATTGTTTTTAAAAACCACCCAGCCTTATATAAAAGCCAAAAGAACACTAACAAGAACTCCCGTAAACCCACCACCTGGTTTCAGTAATTATTCTGTTTTTGATTTTCATGCTAACACAGGTTTTCACCTCGTTGCCCAGGCTGGTCTCGAGCTCCTGGGCTCAAGGGATCCTCCTGCCTCAGCCTCCTAACGTGCTGCGATTACAGACTTGAGCCACTGTGCCTGGCTAACATTGAGCCTTTTTTTTTTCTTTTTTTTTTTCAGGCAGAGTCTTGCTCTGTCGCCCAGACTGGAGTTCAGTGGCACGATCCCGGCTCACTGCAACCTCCGCCTCCCGGATTCAAGTGATTCTCCTGCCTCAGCCTCCCGAGTAGCTGGAATTACAGGCGCCACTACCACCCCCAGGTAATTTTTAGTAGAGACGGGATTTCACTGTGTTGGCCAGGCTGGTCTCGAACTCCTGACCTGAAGTGATCCACCTGCTTCGGCCACCAAAAGTGCTGGGATGACAGGCGGGAGCCACCGCGCCCGGCCAGAAACAAGTTTGTCAGTACGTTGCATATACAACTTTTTACCCACCGTATAGTGGCACCCACCTTCTGAAAATAAGTCTTTTTTCATAATAAATATGGTTTTCACACATCAGAAGATTCATAAGGATGCCCTCACGTCATCTCATATACTCTTCACATTTCACAGGTCACACTGAGTTGTTACGGCTCAGTGATCTTGAGCTAAAATGCTTCCTGTACCTTCAAAAAGTTTTTTTTCCTCTAAGAGATAGAGTCTTGCTCTGTTACCCAGGCTGGAGCGCAGTGGCGGGATCATGGCTCACTGCAGCCTCAACATCCTGAGTTCAAGCGATCCTCCCACCTCAGCCTCCCGAGTAGCTGGGACGACACGCATATGCACCAACACGCCCAGGTAATTTTTAAACTTTTTGTAGAGATGGGGTCTTGCTATGCTGCCCAGGTTGGTCTTGAACTCCTGTACTCAAGTGATCCTACCACCTCGGCCTCCCAAATTGCTGGGATTATAGGTGTGAGCCACTGCACCTGGCCTCTTTTCCATCTCTTCAAGAAGCCGTGGTTCCTTTTGGTGGGAAAGGTGTATTTTATTTTTATTTATTATTTTGGTTTATTTATTTAGTTTTGAGATGGAGTCTCACTCTGTCCCCCAGGGTGGAGTGCAATGGCACAATCTCGGCTCACTGCAACTGCTGCCTCCTGGGTTCAAGCGATTCTCCTGCCTCAGCCTCCTGAGTAGCTGGGATGACAGGCACCTGCCACCATGCCTGGCTAATTTTTTTATTTTTAGTAGAGGCGGGGTTTCACCATGTTGGCCAGGCTGGTCTGAAACTCCTGACCTCGTGATCTGCCTGCCTCAACCTCCCAAAGTGCTGAAATGACAGGCATGAGCCACCACAGCTGACTCTGACTTGGGTTACAATGTAGTGGAATATTACACAGCCGTGAAAAGGAAAGAGGCTCTGGAATAGGCTACAACCTCGTGGAATACTACACGGCCATGAAAAGGAATGAGGCTCTGGCACGGACTACAATGTAGTGGAATATTACACAGCCATGAAAAGGAAAGAGGTTCTGGCACAGGCTACAACTTGGTGGAATATTACACAGCCATGAAAAGGAAAGAGGCTCTTGCATGGGCTATTACCTAGTGGAATATTACATAGCCATGTAAAGGAAAGAGGTTCTGGCCTGGGCTACAATGCAGTGGACTATTACACAGGCTACAACCTAGTGGAATACTACACAGCCATGAAAAGGAATGAGGCTCTGGCATGAGCTACAACATAGTGGAATATTACATAACCATGAAAAGGAAAGAGGTTCTGGCCTGGGCTACAATGTAGCGTGCTATCACACAGGCTACAACCTAGTGGAATACTACACAGTCATGAAAAGGAATGAGGCTCTGGCATGGGCTACAATGTAGTGGAATGTTACACAGCCATTAAAAGGAAAGAGGTTCTGGCACGGGCTACAACCTAGTGGAATATTACACAGCCATGAAAAAGAAAGAGGCTCTTGCATGGGCTATTACCTAGTGGAATATTACACAGCCATGAAAAGGAAAGAGGCTCTGGCCTGGACTACAATGTAATGGACTATTACACAGCCTACAACCTAGTGGAATACTACACAGCCATGAAAAGGAAAGAGGCTCTGGCATGGGCTACGACCTAGTAGAATATTACATAGCCATAAAAACGAAAGAGGTTCTTGCATGAGCTACAACCTAGTGGAATATTACACAGCCATGCAAAGGAAAGAGGCTCTTGCACGGGCTATGACCTAGTGGAATATTACATAGCCATGTAAAGGAAAGAGGTTCTGGCCTGGGCTACAATGCAGTGGACTATTACACAGGCCACAACCTAGTGGAATACCACATAGCCATGAAAAGGAAAGAGGCTCTGGCATGAGCTATGACCTAGTGGAATATTACACAGCCAGAAAAAGGAAGGAGGCTGCCACACAGGCTACAACCTAGTGGAATACTACACAGCCATGAAAACGAAAAAGGCTCTGGAATGGGCTACAACCTCATGGAATACTACACAACCATGAAAAGGAATGAGGTTCCAACACAGGCTACAACCTAGTGGAATACTACACAGCCATGAAAAGGAATGAGGCTCTGGCATGAGCTACAACCTAGTGCAATATTACACAGCCATGAACAGGAAAGAGCCTCTTGCTTGGGCTATGACCTAGTGGAATATTACATAGCCATGTAAAGGAAAGAGGTTCTGGCCTGGCCTACAATGTAGTGTGCTATTACACAGGCTACAACCTAGTGGAATACTACACAGCTATGAAAAGGAAAGAGGCTCTGGCAAGGGCTACGACCTAGTGGAATATTACACAACCACAAAAAGGAAAGAAGCTCTAGAATGGGCTACAATCTAGTGGAATACTACACACATATGAAAAGGAAAGAGGCTCTGGATTGGGCTACAACTCGTGGAATACTACACAGCCATGAAAAGGAATGAGGTTCCAGCACAGGTTACAACCTAGTGGAATACTACACAGCCATGAAGAGGAATGAGGTTACAGCACAGGTTACAACCTAGTGGAATACTACACAGCCATGAAAAGGAATGAGGCTCTGATATGGGATACAATGTAGTGGAATATTACACAGCCATGAAAAGGAAAGAGGTTCTGGCACAGGCTATAACCTAGTGGAATATTACAGAGCCATGAAAAAGAAAGAGGCTCTTGCATGCATTATTACCTAGTGGAATATTACATAGCCATGAAAAGGAAAGAGGTTCTGGCCTGGACTACAGTGCAGTGGACTATTACACAGGCTACAACCTAGTGGAATACTACACAGCTCTGAAAAGGAAAGAGGCTCTGGCATGGGCTACGACCTAGTGGAATATTACACAGCCATGAAACAGAAAGAGATTCTGGTCTGGACTACAATGTAGTGGACTATTACACAGGCTACAACCTAGTGGAATATTACACAACCATGAAAAGGAAAGATGCTCTGGCATGGGCTACGACCTAGTGGAATATTACACAGCCATGAAAAGGAAAGAGGCCCCCACACAGGCTGTGACCTAGTGGAATATTACACAGCCATGAAATGGAAAGAGGCTCTGGCCTGGACTACAATGTAGTGGACTATTATACAGGCTACAACCTAGTGGAATATTACACAGCCATGAAATGGAAAGGGGCTCTGGCCTGGACTACAATGTAGTGGACTATTATACAGGCTACAACTTAGTGGAATATTACACAGCCATGAAAAGGAAAGAGGCTCTGGCATGGGCTATGACTTAGTGGAATATTACACAACCATGAAATGGAAAGAGGCTCCAGCATGGGCTACAACCTGGTAGAATATTACACAACCATGAAAAGGAAAGAGGCTCTGGCTTGGACTACAATGTAGTGGACTATTACACAGGTTACAACCTAGTGGAATACTACATAGCCATGAAAAGGAAAGAGGCTCTGGCATGGGCTACGACCTGGTGGAATATTACACAGCCACGAAAAGGAAAGAGGCTCTGGTATGGGCTACAACCTCGTGGAATACTACACAGTCATGAAAAGGAATGAGGTTCCAGCACAGGCTACAACCTAGTAGAATACTACACAGCTATGAAAAGGAATGAGGTTCCAGCACAGGCCACAAGCTAGTGGAATATTACACAGCCACAAAAAGGAAAGAGGCTCCAGAATGGGCTACAACCTAGTGGAATATTACGCAGCCATGAAAAGGAAAGAGATTCTGGCATGGGCCACCATGTAGCGGAATACTACAACCTAGTGGAATATTACACAGCCATGAAAAGGAAAGAGGTTCTGGCCTGGACTACAATGCAGTGGACTATTATACAGGCTACAACCTAGTGGAATATTACACAACCATGAAAAGGAAAGAGGCTCTGGCTTGGACTACAATGTAGTGGACTATTACACAGGTTACAACCTAGTGGAATATTACATAGCCATGAAAAGGAAAGAGACTCTGGCATGGGCTACGACCTGGTGGAATATTACACAGCCACGAAAAGGAAAGAGGCTCTGGATGGGGCTACAACCTCGTGGAATACTACACAGTCATGAAAAGGAATGAGGTTCCAGCACAGGCTACAACCTAGTAGAATACTACACAGCTATGAAAAGGAATGAGGTTCCAGCACAGGCCACAAGCTAGTGGACTATTACACAGCCACAAAAAGGAAAGAGGCTCCAGAATGGGCTACAACCTAGTGGAATATTACGCAGCCATGAAAAGGAAAGAGATTCTGGCATGGGCCACCATGTAGCGGAATACTACAACCTAGTGGAATATTACACAGCCATGAAAAGGAAAGAGGTTCTGGCCTGGACTACAATGCAGTGGACTATTATACAGGCTACAACCTAGTGGAATATTACACAACCATGAAAAGGAAAGAGGCTCTGGCTTGGACTACAATGTAGTGGACTATTACACAGGTTACAACCTAGTGGAATATTACATAGCCATGAAAAGGAAAGAGACTCTGGCATGGGCTACGACCTGGTGGAATATTACACAGCCACGAAAAGGAAAGAGGCTCTGGATGGGGCTACAACCTCGTGGAATACTACACAGTCATGAAAAGGAATGAGGTTCCAGCACAGGCTACAACCTAGTAGAATACTACACAGCTATGAAAAGGAATGAGGTTCCAGCACAGGCCACAAGCTAGTGGACTATTACACAGCCACAAAAAGGAAAGAGGCTCCAGAATGGGCTACAACCTAGTGGAATATTACGCAGCCATGAAAAGGAAAGGGATTCTGGCATGGGCCACCATGTAGCGGAATACTACAACCTAGTGGAATATTACACAGCCATGAAAAGGAAAGAGGCTCTGGCATGGGCTCCAATGTAGTGGACTTCTACAACCCAGTGGAATACTACACAGCCAGGAAAAGGAAAGAGACTCTGACAGCGTCCACACTGAGCATGACGTTGAGGACATAAGGGAGAGAACCCACACACTAAAAGACACAGTCTAGGATTCCTTTGATTTTAAATATCTGGAACAGGCGAATCCACAGGGACAAGAGACGGATTGAAGGTCATCAGGAGTTGGGGAGGGAGATGGCGAATGTTCTAAATGCTCCCAAATTGTGTGCTTCAAAATGGCAAATTCTATGTTGTCTCCAGCTTAACCTCATAAAACAAAAATTAAAAAAAAAGAGGGGCAGGTAGCATCCCTGGAGGATGGGATGGAGGCGGAGGTTGCGGTGAGCCGAGATTGCACCACTGCACTCCAGCCTGGGTGACAGAGTGAGACTCTGTCTCAAAAAAAAAAAAAAAAAAAAAAAAAAAAAGGAAAGGAAAAGAAAAAAAAAGATTATTTCATGCTTTAAAAGATCTTGGCTCAGACAGTTTTGCAAACCTATGGGTTTGAAGAATAGCTTGTAAGTCATGTTTGGGATAAAATCATGTGCACACCAGCATGGACTGGAGAAGGCTCTGTGAGTGTGCAGGGCCCAAAGAGGCCCAGGAACCCCTTGAGGGTTTTGGGGGGGTTAGGAGGGAGTTGGGTGAGTAGCCAGCCCTGATCGTCCTCATTATACTTTAGCGTCATAGAAATATCCCAAGCTAAGGGCGGGCGCGGTGGCTCACATCTGTCATCCCAGTACTTTGGGAGGCCGAGGCGGGTGGATCACGAGGTCAGGAGTTCGAGACCAGCCTGGCCAACATGGCAAAACCCCGTCTCTACTAAAAATACAAAAAATTAGCCGGGCGTGGTGTGAGGCACCTGTAATCCCAGCTACTCAGGAGGCTGAGGCAGGGGAATCGCTTGAACCCGGGAGGCGGAGGTTGCAGTGAGCTGAGATCGGATCCATTGCACTCCAGCCTGGGCGACAGAGCAAGACTCTCCATCTCAAAAAAAAAAAAAAATAAATAAAAAGGTCTGTGATTTTTCAAAACCCAGAAGGCGTGCAACCCCGGCTTGTTGCTTTTTAAAATAGTCCCACGTAAATTATAATTATCGTTCTTCGTGTGTTTCCCAAAGAAGAACCTTCCTGTAACGAGAGCCCGCCGAGGCCGGCCGCTGTTGTAAATCTTCTCGTGGTGTGGACATAGCGGGGGGCTGGAGGGGGGAACCCTCTGGATTTGTGGGTAACGAGGGCAAACACGGGGCAGGCCCGCCGTTCACCGCAGAGTTCCATATTTATGACGCGTGGACGCTGGGAAAAGCAAGGAGGACAGTGTCCCAAATGCGGCGAGGCCGCCGTTCGCCGGATTTTACGTTCCTCTGTTGTGTTCTTTTCATTGATCTCCTGGTGAAGGAAAACAAAACGTCTTCCTTACAACGAACACGCCGGATGCCAAAGAAAGGCATCTATAGGCGTGTGGGCATCCCAGGGCTGGCACTGATGACTCCGGTGACTTTGGCGTCTCCCCTCTCACCCACAGGGTCAGACGTGCAAAGCGTTCAGGACTCCAGAAACGCGACCAGACCGAACAGACATGGGAACCAGACACCGTTCTGGTGGGGCAGGGCCTGCAGAAAACCATGCACAAATGCCACTCTGTGAATCCACGTGGCAGGGTCCACGTCCCCGGGCAGAGGATGGAGCCCAGTGCCAGGGCCCAAGCCGGCGGAAGGGCTGGGCTGTCTAGAGACGCCACGTTCTGTCCTGTGGGTTTTGCTACCAGCTTTGTGGAGAGGGCGGTTCTTCCACTGAGAAAATCCGTGATGCTTTTTTCGGGAAACCGCGGGGTGCATTCCTCAGCTAAATTGGTAGCGTTGCATACTTTCCAGCGAAAGGCTTCTCGGTCCGGTTCAGCGGTTTTCAGCCCCTGTGCTCTGTCCTCCCGGACACGGGACCGAAACGCATCTTTTTTCTGGTTTGAGACGGAGTCTCGCTCTGCGGCCCAGGCTGGACTGTGGCTGTGTGATCTCGGCTCACTGCAACCTCCGCCTCCCGGGTTCGAGCCATTCTCCTGCCTCAGCCTCCCGAGTCGCTGGGATGACAGGTGCCCACCACCAGGCCCGGCTAATTTTTGTATTTTTAGTAGAGATGGGATTTCACCGTGTTGGCCAGGCTGGTCTCGAACTCCTGACCTCAGGTGATCCGCCCGCCTCGGCCTCCCAAAGTGCTGGGATGGCAGGTGTGAGCCGCCGTACCCGGCCAAACGTGCAGCACGTCCTGTTGCGTGTGTCTAGGGAGATCCCGGAAGATTCCTCCGGGCCTGTGTCTATATGGAAACGTCCGTAATTGAGGACAAAGCTGGTGGGATATTGGAGAGAAACATGGAGCTAGGAAGGGGCTTGGAAACGTGGAACCAGGAATGCCTCTGACAGGTTATTTAAAAAAATTTTTTTTAAAAATCCTTGGCTTGGATTAATAAGTAGAGGGTTTCTGTGAGAACACAAATCGAGATGTGAACACCTACAGATGCAGTCTGCTTTTGTTCTCATTTAAAACATATATATATATATATATATATTTTTTTTTTTTGAGACACGGTCTCACTCTGCCGCCCAGGCTGGAGTGCAGTGGCGCGATCTCGGCTCACTACAGCTTCCAGCTCCCAGGCTCACGCGATCCTCCTGCCTCAGCCTCCTGAGTAGCTGGGATTACAGGACGGACCTGCACCTCCACGCCCGGCTAATTTTTATTTTTCTAAAGACGGGGTCTCACGACGTTGCCCACGCCGGTCTTGAACTCTTGGCCCCAAGCGATCATCCTCCTGTCTCGGCCTCCCAAAATGTTGGAATCACAGGTGTGAGCCACCAAGCCTGGCCCTTCTAGATGCTGGATCCCGGGGCCACCGGAAAGTGGAAATGTAGAACAGAAGGACAGTCGTGAGTCAAAGGTAAGCAAATGTGTCCGTGTCATCCCAGCACTTTGAGAGGCTGAGGCAGGTGGATCCCCTGAGGTCAGGAGTTCGAGAGCAGCCGGACCAACACGGAGAAACCCCGTCTCTACTAAAAATACAAAAATTAGCCAGATACGGTGGCACACGCCTGGAATCCCAGCTACTCAGGAGGCTGAAGCAGGAGAATCGCTTGAATCCAGGAGGCGGAGGTTGCAGTGAGCCGAGATCGCACAGCCACAGACCAGCCTGGGCGACAGAGCGAGACTCCCCCTCAAAAAAAAAAAAAAAGAATAAAAAATAAATTAATTAATAAATAAAATAAGTAAATAAATAAGAAATTTCAAAAGAGAAAAGTGTTTTTTTTAAAAAAAAACTGGTTACTGGGGGCAGGCACTGACCGTTTTATTTGTAGTCTTTTGCATTCTTTGCCTGGATAGAATATCATTTAAAAATACAACCAGCTAAGTGGGAGGAACGCTGGCAAAGTTCTGTTATTCCAGGAGGAGGAGTATTTCCCAGCAATTAGGATCCCCCCTTCCACCTCATTTTTTCTGAAATACGAGACTGAATTTTCTTGAAACCTTTTATTTTTTATTTTTTATGTTTACATTGGAATGACATGTAAAAAAAGCTGAGTCTGGGGTAGGTCTCTGGGTAACTGTTAAAAATGAGATGATTGCCAACAAAAAGATAATTCTTTTAAACAATTACCCT
>NW_027327185.1:0-18935 GCF_047675955.1 Chlorocebus sabaeus
AGATATTTGGAAGACCATAGAGGGCTATATTGAAAAGTAAATATCTTCCGTTTAAAACTGGAAAGAAGCATTCTGAGAAACTGCCATGTGTTCTGTTAATACATCACACCGAGTTACAGCTTTCCCCTCAAGAAATTTTTCGCTAGGACTGTTCTTGTGGAATTTGCAAAGTCATATTTGGAAGCCAGTAGTGGGCTATGGTGAAAAAGGAAATATCTTCAGTGGAAAACTGGAAAGAAGGTTTCTGAGAAACTGCTTTGTGTTCCGTTAATTCATCTCACAGAGTTACAGATTTTCCCACAAGAAGCTTTTCTCAAAGACTGTTCTTGTGGAATTTGCAAAGTGATATTTGGAAGCCCATTGAAGTCTACTGTGAAAAAGGAAATATCATCCGTTAAAAACTGGAAAGAAGACTTCTGAGAAACTGCTTTGTGTTCTGTTAATTCATCTCACAGAGATACAGCTTACCCCTCAAGAAGTCTTTCGCTAAGACTGTTCTTGTGGAATTTGCAAAGTGATATTTGGAAGCCTATAGGGGGCTCTGGTGAAAAAGGAAATATCTTCCGTTAAAAACTGGAAAGAAGATTTCTGAGAAACTGCTTTGTGTTCTGTTAATTCATCTCACAGAGTTACAGATTTCCCCTCCAGAATCCTTTCACTAAGACTGTTCTTGTGGAATTTGCAAAGTGATATTTGGAATCCCAGAGAGATATGGGGAAAACAGAAATATCTTCCGTTAAAAACTGGAAAGAAGCTTTCTGAGAAACTGCTTCGTGTTCTGTTAATTCATCTCACAGAGTTACAGCTTTCCCTGAAAGAAGCCTTTCGCTAAGACTGTTCTTGTGGAATTTGCAAACTGATATTTGGAAGACTCTAGAGGGCTAGGGTGAAAAAGAAAATATTTTCCGTTAAAAACTGGAAAGAAGATTTCTGAGAATCAGCTTTGTGTTCTGTTAATTCATCTAACAGAGTTACAGCTGTCCCGTAGAGAAGCCTTTCGCTAAGAGTTTTCTTGTGGAATTTGCAAAGTGATATTTGGAAGCCCTTAGAAGGCTATGGTGAAAAAGGAAATATCCTAAGATAAAAACAGAAAAGAAACTTTCTGAGAAACTGTTTTGTGTTCTGTTAATTCATCTCACAGAGTTACAGCTTTTACCTCAAGATGCCTTTCGCTAAGACTGTTCTTGGGCAATTTGCAAAGTGATATTTTGAAGCCCATAGAGAGCTATGTTGAACAATTAAAATCTTTCGTTAAAAACTGGAAAGAAGCTTTCTGAGAAACTGCTTTTTGTTCTGTTAATTCATCTCACAGAGTTACAGCTTTCTCCTCAAGAAGCCGTTCACTAAGACTGTGCTTGTGGAATTTGCAAAGTGATATTTAAAAGCCCTTAGAGGACTATGGTGAAAAAGGAAATATCCTAAGATAAAAAGAGAAAAGAAGCATTCTGAGAAACTGCTTTGTGTTCTGTTAATTCATCTCATGGAGTTACAGATTTCCTCTCCAGAATCCTTTCTCTAATACTGTTACTGTTTAGCTTGCTAAGTGATATTTGGAAGCCAGTAGAAGGCTATGGTGAAAAACGAAATATCTTCAGTTAGAAACTTGAAAGAAGCTTTCTGACAAACTACTTTGTGTTCTGTTAATTCATCTCACAGAGTTACAGCTTTCCCCTCAAGAAGCCGTTCACTTGGACTATTCTTGTGAAATTTTCAAAGTGATATTTTTAAACCCATAGAAGGCTACGGTGAAAAAGAAAATATCTTCCTTTAATAACTGGAAAGAAATTTTCTGAGAAACTGCCGTGTTTTCTGTTAATACATCTCACCGAGTTACAGCTTTCCTCTCAAGAAGCCTTTCTGTAAGGCTCTTCTTGTGGAATTTGCAAAGTGATATTTGGAAGCACATAGAGGCCTATGGTGAAAAAGGAAATATCTTCCGTTAAAAACTGGAAGAGAGATTTCTGAAAAACTGCTTTGTGTTTTGTTAATTCATGTCACAGAGTTACAGCTTTCCCCTCCATAATCCTTTCGCTAAGACTGTTGTTGTGGAATTTGCAAAGAGATATTTGGAAGCCCATAGAGGGCTATGGTGAAAAAGGAAATATAATAAGATAAAAACTGAAAAGAAGCTTTCTGAGAAACTGTTTTGTGTTCTGTTAATTCATCTCACAGAGTTACAGCTTTTCTTTCAAGAAGTATTTCGCTAAGAGTGTTCTTGTGGAATTTGCAAAGTGATATTTGGAAGCCCTTAGAGGGCTACGGTGAAAAAGGAAATATCTTCAATTAAAAAATGGAAAGATGCTTTCTGAGAAACTGCTTTGTGTTCTGTTAATTCATCTCACAGCGTTACAGGTTTTAACTCAAGAAGCCCTTTGCTAAGACTGTTCTTGGGTAATTAGCAAAGTGATATTTGGAAGCTCTTAGAGGGCTATACGAAAAAGGAAATATCTTCAGTTAAAACTGGAAAGAAACTTCTGAGAAACTGCTTTGTGTTCTGTTAATTCATGTTACAGTGTTACAGCTTTCCCCTCCATAATCCTTTCGCTAAGACTGTTGTTGTGGAATTTGCAAAGAGATATTTGGAAGCCCATAGAGGGCTATGGTAAAAAAGGAAATATAATAAGATAAAAACTGAAAAGAAGCTTTCTGAGAAACTGTTTTGTGTTCTGTTAATTCATCTCAAAGAGTTAGAGCTTTCCCCTCAAGAAGCCTTTCGCTAAGACTGTTCTTGTGGAATTTGCAAAGTGATATTTGGAAGCCCATCCATGGTTATGGTGAAAGTGGACATATCCTAAGATAAAAACCGAAAAGAAGCTTTCTGAGAATCTGCTTTGTGTTCTGTTATTTCGTCTCACAGAGTTACAGCTTTCCCCTCAAGAAGCCGTTCACGAAGGCTGTTCTTGTGTAATTTGCAAAGAGATATTTGGAAGACCATAGAGGGCTATATTGAAAAGTAAATATCTTCCGTTTAAAACTGGAAAGAAGCATTCTGAGAAACTGCCATGTGTTCTGTTAATACATCACACCGAGTTACAGCTTTCCCCTCAAGAAATTTTTCGCTAGGACTGTTCTTGTGGAATTTGCAAAGTCATATTTGGAAGCCAGTAGTGGGCTATGGTGAAAAAGGAAATATCTTCAGTGGAAAACTGGAAAGAAGGTTTCTGAGAAACTGCTTTGTGTTCCGTTAATTCATCTCACAGAGTTACAGATTTTCCCACAAGAAGCTTTTCTCAAAGACTGTTCTTGTGGAATTTGCAAAGTGATATTTGGAAGCCCATTGAAGTCTACTGTGAAAAAGGAAATATCATCCGTTAAAAACTGGAAAGAAGACTTCTGAGAAACTGCTTTGTGTTCTGTTAATTCATCTCACAGAGATACAGCTTACCCCTCAAGAAGTCTTTCGCTAAGACTGTTCTTGTGGAATTTGCAAAGTGATATTTGGAAGCCTATAGGGGGCTCTGGTGAAAAAGGAAATATCTTCCGTTAAAAACTGGAAAGAAGATTTCTGAGAAACTGCTTTGTGTTCTGTTAATTCATCTCACAGAGTTACAGATTTCCCCTCCAGAATCCTTTCACTAAGACTGTTCTTGTGGAATTTGCAAAGTGATATTTGGAATCCCAGAGAGATATGGGGAAAACAGAAATATCTTCCGTTAAAAACTGGAAAGAAGCTTTCTGAGAAACTGCTTCGTGTTCTGTTAATTCATCTCACAGAGTTACAGCTTTCCCTGAAAGAAGCCTTTCGCTAAGACTGTTCTTGTGGAATTTGCAAACTGATATTTGGAAGACTCTAGAGGGCTAGGGTGAAAAAGAAAATATTTTCCGTTAAAAACTGGAAAGAAGATTTCTGAGAATCAGCTTTGTGTTCTGTTAATTCATCTAACAGAGTTACAGCTGTCCCGTAGAGAAGCCTTTCGCTAAGAGTTTTCTTGTGGAATTTGCAAAGTGATATTTGGAAGCCCTTAGAAGGCTATGGTGAAAAAGGAAATATCCTAAGATAAAAACAGAAAAGAAACTTTCTGAGAAACTGTTTTGTGTTCTGTTAATTCATCTCACAGAGTTACAGCTTTTACCTCAAGATGCCTTTCGCTAAGACTGTTCTTGGGCAATTTGCAAAGTGATATTTTGAAGCCCATAGAGAGCTATGTTGAACAATTAAAATCTTTCGTTAAAAACTGGAAAGAAGCTTTCTGAGAAACTGCTTTTTGTTCTGTTAATTCATCTCACAGAGTTACAGCTTTCTCCTCAAGAAGCCGTTCACTAAGACTGTGCTTGTGGAATTTGCAAAGTGATATTTAAAAGCCCTTAGAGGACTATGGTGAAAAAGGAAATATCCTAAGATAAAAAGAGAAAAGAAGCATTCTGAGAAACTGCTTTGTGTTCTGTTAATTCATCTCATGGAGTTACAGATTTCCTCTCCAGAATCCTTTCTCTAATACTGTTACTGTTTAGCTTGCTAAGTGATATTTGGAAGCCAGTAGAAGGCTATGGTGAAAAACGAAATATCTTCAGTTAGAAACTTGAAAGAAGCTTTCTGACAAACTACTTTGTGTTCTGTTAATTCATCTCACAGAGTTACAGCTTTCCCCTCAAGAAGCCGTTCACTTGGACTATTCTTGTGAAATTTTCAAAGTGATATTTTTAAACCCATAGAAGGCTACGGTGAAAAAGAAAATATCTTCCTTTAATAACTGGAAAGAAATTTTCTGAGAAACTGCCGTGTTTTCTGTTAATACATCTCACCGAGTTACAGCTTTCCTCTCAAGAAGCCTTTCTGTAAGGCTCTTCTTGTGGAATTTGCAAAGTGATATTTGGAAGCACATAGAGGCCTATGGTGAAAAAGGAAATATCTTCCGTTAAAAACCGGAAGAGAGATTTCTGAAAAACTGCTTTGTGTTTTGTTAATTCATGTCACAGAGTTACAGCTTTCCCCTCCATAATCCTTTCGCTAAGACTGTTGTTGTGGAATTTGCAAAGAGATATTTGGAAGCCCATAGAGGGCTATGGTGAAAAAGGAAATATAATAAGATAAAAACTGAAAAGAAGCTTTCTGAGAAACTGTTTTGTGTTCTGTTAATTCATCTCACAGAGTTACAGCTTTTCTTTCAAGAAGTATTTCGCTAAGAGTGTTCTTGTGGAATTTGCAAAGTGATATTTGGAAGCCCTTAGAGGGCTACGGTGAAAAAGGAAATATCTTCAATTAAAAAATGGAAAGATGCTTTCTGAGAAACTGCTTTGTGTTCTGTTAATTCATCTCACAGCGTTACAGGTTTTAACTCAAGAAGCCCTTTGCTAAGACTGTTCTTGGGTAATTAGCAAAGTGATATTTGGAAGCTCTTAGAGGGCTATACGAAAAAGGAAATATCTTCAGTTAAAACTGGAAAGAAACTTCTGAGAAACTGCTTTGTGTTCTGTTAATTCATGTTACAGTGTTACAGCTTTCCCCTCCATAATCCTTTCGCTAAGACTGTTGTTGTGGAATTTGCAAAGAGATATTTGGAAGCCCATAGAGGGCTATGGTAAAAAAGGAAATATAATAAGATAAAAACTGAAAAGAAGCTTTCTGAGAAACTGTTTTGTGTTCTGTTAATTCATCTCAAAGAGTTAGAGCTTTCCCCTCAAGAAGCCTTTCGCTAAGACTGTTCTTGTGGAATTTGCAAAGTGATATTTGGAAGCCCATCCATGGTTATGGTGAAAGTGGACATATCCTAAGATAAAAACCGAAAAGAAGCTTTCTGAGAATCTGCTTTGTGTTCTGTTATTTCGTCTCACAGAGTTACAGCTTTCCCCTCAAGAAGCCGTTCACGAAGGCTGTTCTTGTGTAATTTGCAAAGAGATATTTGGAAGACCATAGAGGGCTATATTGAAAAGTAAATATCTTCCGTTTAAAACTGGAAAGAAGCATTCTGAGAAACTGCCATGTGTTCTGTTAATACATCACACCGAGTTACAGCTTTCCCCTCAAGAAATTTTTCGCTAGGACTGTTCTTGTGGAATTTGCAAAGTCATATTTGGAAGCCAGTAGTGGGCTATGGTGAAAAAGGAAATATCTTCAGTGGAAAACTGGAAAGAAGGTTTCTGAGAAACTGCTTTGTGTTCCGTTAATTCATCTCACAGAGTTACAGATTTTCCCACAAGAAGCTTTTCTCAAAGACTGTTCTTGTGGAATTTGCAAAGTGATATTTGGAAGCCCATTGAAGTCTACTGTGAAAAAGGAAATATCATCCGTTAAAAACTGGAAAGAAGACTTCTGAGAAACTGCTTTGTGTTCTGTTAATTCATCTCACAGAGATACAGCTTACCCCTCAAGAAGTCTTTCGCTAAGACTGTTCTTGTGGAATTTGCAAAGTGATATTTGGAAGCCTATAGGGGGCTCTGGTGAAAAAGGAAATATCTTCCGTTAAAAACTGGAAAGAAGATTTCTGAGAAACTGCTTTGTGTTCTGTTAATTCATCTCACAGAGTTACAGATTTCCCCTCCAGAATCCTTTCACTAAGACTGTTCTTGTGGAATTTGCAAAGTGATATTTGGAATCCCAGAGAGATATGGGGAAAACAGAAATATCTTCCGTTAAAAACTGGAAAGAAGCTTTCTGAGAAACTGCTTCGTGTTCTGTTAATTCATCTCACAGAGTTACAGCTTTCCCTGAAAGAAGCCTTTCGCTAAGACTGTTCTTGTGGAATTTGCAAACTGATATTTGGAAGACTCTAGAGGGCTAGGGTGAAAAAGAAAATATTTTCCGTTAAAAACTGGAAAGAAGATTTCTGAGAATCAGCTTTGTGTTCTGTTAATTCATCTAACAGAGTTACAGCTGTCCCGTAGAGAAGCCTTTCGCTAAGAGTTTTCTTGTGGAATTTGCAAAGTGATATTTGGAAGCCCTTAGAAGGCTATGGTGAAAAAGGAAATATCCTAAGATAAAAACAGAAAAGAAACTTTCTGAGAAACTGTTTTGTGTTCTGTTAATTCATCTCACAGAGTTACAGCTTTTACCTCAAGATGCCTTTCGCTAAGACTGTTCTTGGGCAATTTGCAAAGTGATATTTTGAAGCCCATAGAGAGCTATGTTGAACAATTAAAATCTTTCGTTAAAAACTGGAAAGAAGCTTTCTGAGAAACTGCTTTTTGTTCTGTTAATTCATCTCACAGAGTTACAGCTTTCTCCTCAAGAAGCCGTTCACTAAGACTGTGCTTGTGGAATTTGCAAAGTGATATTTAAAAGCCCTTAGAGGACTATGGTGAAAAAGGAAATATCCTAAGATAAAAAGAGAAAAGAAGCATTCTGAGAAACTGCTTTGTGTTCTGTTAATTCATCTCATGGAGTTACAGATTTCCTCTCCAGAATCCTTTCTCTAATACTGTTACTGTTTAGCTTGCTAAGTGATATTTGGAAGCCAGTAGAAGGCTATGGTGAAAAACGAAATATCTTCAGTTAGAAACTTGAAAGAAGCTTTCTGACAAACTACTTTGTGTTCTGTTAATTCATCTCACAGAGTTACAGCTTTCCCCTCAAGAAGCCGTTCACTTGGACTATTCTTGTGAAATTTTCAAAGTGATATTTTTAAACCCATAGAAGGCTACGGTGAAAAAGAAAATATCTTCCTTTAATAACTGGAAAGAAATTTTCTGAGAAACTGCCGTGTTTTCTGTTAATACATCTCACCGAGTTACAGCTTTCCTCTCAAGAAGCCTTTCTGTAAGGCTCTTCTTGTGGAATTTGCAAAGTGATATTTGGAAGCACATAGAGGCCTATGGTGAAAAAGGAAATATCTTCCGTTAAAAACCGGAAGAGAGATTTCTGAAAAACTGCTTTGTGTTTTGTTAATTCATGTCACAGAGTTACAGCTTTCCCCTCCATAATCCTTTCGCTAAGACTGTTGTTGTGGAATTTGCAAAGAGATATTTGGAAGCCCATAGAGGGCTATGGTGAAAAAGGAAATATAATAAGATAAAAACTGAAAAGAAGCTTTCTGAGAAACTGTTTTGTGTTCTGTTAATTCATCTCACAGAGTTACAGCTTTTCTTTCAAGAAGTATTTCGCTAAGAGTGTTCTTGTGGAATTTGCAAAGTGATATTTGGAAGCCCTTAGAGGGCTACGGTGAAAAAGGAAATATCTTCAATTAAAAAATGGAAAGATGCTTTCTGAGAAACTGCTTTGTGTTCTGTTAATTCATCTCACAGAGTTACAGGACTCCCCTCCAGAAGCCTTTTGCTAAGACTGTTTTTGTGGAATTTGCAAAATGATATTTGGAAGCCCATAGAGGGCTATGGTGAAAAAGGACATATCTTCCATTAAAAACTGGAAGGAAATTTTCTGAGAAACCGCTTTGTGTTCTGTTAATTCATCTCACAGAGTTACAGCTTTCTTCTCAAGAAGCCTTTCGCTAAGACAGTTCTTGTGGAATTTACAAAGTGATATTTGGTAGCCCTTAGAGGGCTATGGTGAAAAAGGACATATCTTCCTTTAAAAACTGGAAAGAAGATATCTGAGAAACTGCTTTGTTTTCTGTTAATTCATCTCACAGAGTTAAAACTTTCCCCTCCAGAAGCCTTTCGCTTAGACTGTTCTTGTGAAATTTGCAAAATGATATTTGGAAGCCCAAAGAGAGCTATGGTGAAAAAGGAAATATCCTAAGATAAAAACTGAAAAGAAGCTTTCTGAGGAACTGCTTTGTGTTCTCTTAATTCGTATCACAGAGTTACAAATTTTCCCTCAAGAAGCCATTCGCTAAGACTGTTCTTGTGCAATTTGCAAAGTGATATTTGGAAGCCCATAGAGGGCCATGATGAAAAAGGAAATATCTTCAGTTAAAACCTGGAAAGAAACTTACTGAGAAACTGCTTTGTGTTGTAGTAATTCATCTCACAGAGTTACAGCTTTCTTCTCAAGAAGCTTTTCGGTAAGTCTGTTTTGTGGAATTTGCAAAGTGATATTTGGAAGCCCATAGTGGGATATGGAGAAAAAGGAAATATCTTCCGTTAAAAACTAGGAAGAAGATTTCTGAGACACTGCTTTCTGTTCTGTTAATTTATCTAACAGAGTTACAGCATTCCCCTACAGAACTCATTCGCTAAGAGTGTTTTTGTGGAATTTGCAAAGTGATATTTGGAAGCCCCAAGAGGGCTTCGGTGAAAAAGGGAATATCTTCAGTTAAAAACTGGAAAGAAGCTTTCTGAGAAACTGCTTTGTGTTCTGATAATTCATCTCACAGAATTACAGCTTTCCCTTCAAGAAGTCTTTCGATAAGACTGTTCTTGTGGGATTTGCAAAGTGATATTTGGAAACCCATAGAGGGCTATGGTGAAAAACAAAATATCTTCCGTTAAAAACTGGAAAGAAGCTTTCTGAGAAACTGCCGTGTGTTCTATTGATACATCTCACACAGTTACAGCTTTGCTCTCAAGAAGACCTTCGCTAAGACTGTTCTTGAGTGATTTGCAAAGTGATATTTGGAAGCCCACAGAGGGCTATGTTGAAAAAGGAAATATCTTCCGTTATAAACTGGAAAGAAGCTTTCTGAGAAACTGCCGTGTGTTCTGTTAATATATCTCACTGAGTTACAGCTTTCCCCTCGAGAAGCCTTTCACTAAGACTGTTATTGTGGGATTTGCAAAGTGATATTTGGAAGTCTATAGGGGGCTATGGTAAAAAAATAAATATCTTCAGTTAAAAACTGGAAAGAAGCTTTCTGAGAAACTGCTTTGTGTTCTGTTAATTCATCTCACAGAGTTACAGCTTACCTCTCAAGAAGCCTTTCGCTAAGACTGTTCTTGTGGAATTTGCAAAGTGATATTTGGAAACCCATAGAGGGCTATGGTGAGAAAGGAAATATCTTTCGTTAAAAACTGAAAAGAAGCTTTCTGAGAAACTGCGATGTGTTCTGTTAATTCATCTCAAAGAGTTACAACTTTCCCCTCAAGAAGCCTTCAGCTAAGGCTCCTCTTGTGTAATTTGCAAAATGATATTTGGAAGCCCATAGAGGTCTACAGTGAAAATGGAAATATCCTCAGATAAAAACCGAAAAGAATCTTTCTGAAAATCTGCTTTGTGTTCTGTTAGTTCATCTCACAGAGTTACAGCTTTCCCCTCAAGAAGCCGTTCACTAAGATTGTTTTTGAGAAATTTGCAAAGAGATAGTTGGAAGCCCATAGAGGGCTACGGTGAAAAAGGAAATATCCTAAGATAAAAACAGAAAAGAAGCTTTCTGAGAAACTGCTTTGTGTTCTGTTAATTCATCCCACAGAGTTACAGCTTTCCCCTCCAGAAGACTTATGGTAAGACTGTTCTTGTGTAATTTGGAAAGTGATATTTAGAAGCCCCTACAGGGCTATGGAGAAAAAGGAAATATCTTCCGTTAAAAACTGGAAAGAAGCTTTCTGAGAAACAACTTTGTGTTCTGTTAATTGATTTCACAGAGTTACAGCGTTCCCCTCAAGAAGCCTTTCGCTCAGACTGTTCTTGTGGAATTTACATAGTGATATTTGGAAGCCCATAGTGGGCTATGGCGAAAAAGGAAATGTCGTAAGAAAAAAACTGAAAAGAAGCTTTCTGATAAACTGATTTGTGTTCTGTTAATTCATCTCACAGAGTTACAGATTTTCCCTAAAGAAGCCTTTTGCTAAGAGTGTTCCTGTGGAATTTGCAAAGTGATATTTTGAAACCCATAGAGGGCTATGGTGAAAAAGGAAATATCCTATGATAAAAACTGAAAAGAAGCTTTCTGAGAAACTGCTTTGTGTTCTGTTAATTCAACTCACAGAGTTACAGCATTCCCCTCAAGAAACCTTTCGCTAAGACTGTTCTTTTGGAATTTGCAAAGTGATATTTGGAAGCCCATAGAGGCCTATGGTGAAAAAGGAAATATCTTCAGTTAAAAACTGAAAAGAAGCTTTCTGAGAAACTGCTTTGTGTTCTGTTAATTCATATCGAAGAGTTAGAGTTTCCCCTCAAGAAGCCTTTCGCTAAGACTGTTCTTGTGGAATTTGCAATGTGATATTTGGAAGAACATAGGTGCTATTCTGAAAAAGGAAATATCCTAAGAAAAAAACTGAAAAGAAGCTTTCTGAGAAACTGCTTTGTGTTCTGTTAATTCATCTCAAAGAGTTAGAGCTTTCCCCTCAAGAAGCCTTTCGCTAAGACTGTTCTTGTGGAATTTGCAAAGTGATATTTGGAAGCCCATCCATGGTTATGGTGAAAGTGGACATATCCTAAGATAAAAACCGAAAAGAAGCTTTCTGAGAATCTGCTTTGTGTTCTGTTATTTCGTCTCACAGAGTTACAGCTTTCCCCTCAAGAAGCCGTTCACGAAGGCTGTTCTTGTGTAATTTGCAAAGAGATATTTGGAAGACCATAGAGGGCTATATTGAAAAGTAAATATCTTCCGTTTAAAACTGGAAAGAAGCATTCTGAGAAACTGCCATGTGTTCTGTTAATACATCACACCGAGTTACAGCTTTCCCCTCAAGAAATTTTTCGCTAGGACTGTTCTTGTGGAATTTGCAAAGTCATATTTGGAAGCCAGTAGTGGGCTATGGTGAAAAAGGAAATATCTTCAGTGGAAAACTGGAAAGAAGGTTTCTGAGAAACTGCTTTGTGTTCCGTTAATTCATCTCACAGAGTTACAGATTTTCCCACAAGAAGCTTTTCTCAAAGACTGTTCTTGTGGAATTTGCAAAGTGATATTTGGAAGCCCATTGAAGTCTACTGTGAAAAAGGAAATATCATCCGTTAAAAACTGGAAAGAAGACTTCTGAGAAACTGCTTTGTGTTCTGTTAATTCATCTCACAGAGATACAGCTTACCCCTCAAGAAGTCTTTCGCTAAGACTGTTCTTGTGGAATTTGCAAAGTGATATTTGGAAGCCTATAGGGGGCTCTGGTGAAAAAGGAAATATCTTCCGTTAAAAACTGGAAAGAAGATTTCTGAGAAACTGCTTTGTGTTCTGTTAATTCATCTCACAGAGTTACAGATTTCCCCTCCAGAATCCTTTCACTAAGACTGTTCTTGTGGAATTTGCAAAGTGATATTTGGAATCCCAGAGAGATATGGGGAAAACAGAAATATCTTCCGTTAAAAACTGGAAAGAAGCTTTCTGAGAAACTGCTTCGTGTTCTGTTAATTCATCTCACAGAGTTACAGCTTTCCCTGAAAGAAGCCTTTCGCTAAGACTGTTCTTGTGGAATTTGCAAACTGATATTTGGAAGACTCTAGAGGGCTAGGGTGAAAAAGAAAATATTTTCCGTTAAAAACTGGAAAGAAGATTTCTGAGAATCAGCTTTGTGTTCTGTTAATTCATCTAACAGAGTTACAGCTGTCCCGTAGAGAAGCCTTTCGCTAAGAGTTTTCTTGTGGAATTTGCAAAGTGATATTTGGAAGCCCTTAGAAGGCTATGGTGAAAAAGGAAATATCCTAAGATAAAAACAGAAAAGAAACTTTCTGAGAAACTGTTTTGTGTTCTGTTAATTCATCTCACAGAGTTACAGCTTTTACCTCAAGATGCCTTTCGCTAAGACTGTTCTTGGGCAATTTGCAAAGTGATATTTTGAAGCCCATAGAGAGCTATGTTGAACAATTAAAATCTTTCGTTAAAAACTGGAAAGAAGCTTTCTGAGAAACTGCTTTTTGTTCTGTTAATTCATCTCACAGAGTTACAGCTTTCTCCTCAAGAAGCCGTTCACTAAGACTGTGCTTGTGGAATTTGCAAAGTGATATTTAAAAGCCCTTAGAGGACTATGGTGAAAAAGGAAATATCCTAAGATAAAAACAGAAAAGAAGCATTCTGAGAAACTGCTTTGTGTTCCGTTAATTCATCTCATGGAGTTACAGATTTCCTCTCCAGAATCCTTTCTCTAATACTGTTACTGTTTAGCTTGCTAAGTGATATTTGGAAGCCAGTAGAAGGCTATGGTGAAAAACGAAATATCTTCAGTTAGAAACTTGAAAGAAGCTTTCTGACAAACTACTTTGTGTTCTGTTAATTCATCTCACAGAGTTACAGCTTTCCCCTCAAGAAGCCGTTCACTTGGACTATTCTTGTGAAATTTTCAAAGTGATATTTTTAAACCCATAGAAGGCTACGGTGAAAAAGAAAATATCTTCCTTTAATAACTGGAAAGAAATTTTCTGAGAAACTGCCGTGTTTTCTGTTAATACATCTCACCGAGTTACAGCTTTCCTCTCAAGAAGCCTTTCTGTAAGGCTCTTCTTGTGGAATTTGCAAAGTGATATTTGGAAGCACATAGAGGCCTATGGTGAAAAAGGAAATATCTTCCGTTAAAAACTGGAAGAGAGATTTCTGAAAAACTGCTTTGTGTTTTGTTAATTCATGTCACAGTGTTACAGCTTTCCCCTCCATAATCCTTTCGCTAAGACTGTTGTTGTGGAATTTGCAAAGAGATATTTGGAAGCCCATAGAGGGCTATGGTGAAAAAGGAAATATAATAAGATAAAAACTGAAAAGAAGCTTTCTGAGAAACTGTTTTGTGTTCTGTTAATTCATCTCACAGAGTTACAGCTTTTCTTTCAAGAAGTATTTCGCTAAGAGTGTTCTTGTGGAATTTGCAAAGTGATATTTGGAAGCCCTTAGAGGGCTACGGTGAAAAAGGAAATATCTTCAATTAAAAAATGGAAAGATGCTTTCTGAGAAACTGCTTTGTGTTCTGTTAATTCATCTCACAGCGTTACAGGTTTTAACTCAAGAAGCCCTTTGCTAAGACTGTTCTTGGGTAATTAGCAAAGTGATATTTGGAAGCTCTTAGAGGGCTATACGAAAAAGGAAATATCTTCAGTTAAAACTGGAAAGAAACTTCTGAGAAACTGCTTTGTGTTCTGTTAATTCATGTTACAGTGTTACAGCTTTCCCCTCCATAATCCTTTCGCTAAGACTGTTGTTGTGGAATTTGCAAAGAGATATTTGGAAGCCCATAGAGGGCTATGGTAAAAAAGGAAATATAATAAGATAAAAACTGAAAAGAAGCTTTCTGAGAAACTGTTTTGTGTTCTGTTAATTCATCTCAAAGAGTTAGAGCTTTCCCCTCAAGAAGCCTTTCGCTAAGACTGTTCTTGTGGAATTTGCAAAGTGATATTTGGAAGCCCATCCATGGTTATGGTGAAAGTGGACATATCCTAAGATAAAAACCGAAAAGAAGCTTTCTGAGAATCTGCTTTGTGTTCTGTTATTTCGTCTCACAGAGTTACAGCTTTCCCCTCAAGAAGCCGTTCACGAAGGCTGTTCTTGTGTAATTTGCAAAGAGATATTTGGAAGACCATAGAGGGCTATATTGAAAAGTAAATATCTTCCGTTTAAAACTGGAAAGAAGCATTCTGAGAAACTGCCATGTGTTCTGTTAATACATCACACCGAGTTACAGCTTTCCCCTCAAGAAATTTTTCGCTAGGACTGTTCTTGTGGAATTTGCAAAGTCATATTTGGAAGCCAGTAGTGGGCTATGGTGAAAAAGGAAATATCTTCAGTGGAAAACTGGAAAGAAGGTTTCTGAGAAACTGCTTTGTGTTCCGTTAATTCATCTCACAGAGTTACAGATTTTCCCACAAGAAGCTTTTCTCAAAGACTGTTCTTGTGGAATTTGCAAAGTGATATTTGGAAGCCCATTGAAGTCTACTGTGAAAAAGGAAATATCATCCGTTAAAAACTGGAAAGAAGACTTCTGAGAAACTGCTTTGTGTTCTGTTAATTCATCTCACAGAGATACAGCTTACCCCTCAAGAAGTCTTTCGCTAAGACTGTTCTTGTGGAATTTGCAAAGTGATATTTGGAAGCCTATAGGGGGCTCTGGTGAAAAAGGAAATATCTTCCGTTAAAAACTGGAAAGAAGATTTCTGAGAAACTGCTTTGTGTTCTGTTAATTCATCTCACAGAGTTACAGATTTCCCCTCCAGAATCCTTTCACTAAGACTGTTCTTGTGGAATTTGCAAAGTGATATTTGGAATCCCAGAGAGATATGGGGAAAACAGAAATATCTTCCGTTAAAAACTGGAAAGAAGCTTTCTGAGAAACTGCTTCGTGTTCTGTTAATTCATCTCACAGAGTTACAGCTTTCCCTGAAAGAAGCCTTTCGCTAAGACTGTTCTTGTGGAATTTGCAAACTGATATTTGGAAGACTCTAGAGGGCTAGGGTGAAAAAGAAAATATTTTCCGTTAAAAACTGGAAAGAAGATTTCTGAGAATCAGCTTTGTGTTCTGTTAATTCATCTAACAGAGTTACAGCTGTCCCGTAGAGAAGCCTTTCGCTAAGAGTTTTCTTGTGGAATTTGCAAAGTGATATTTGGAAGCCCTTAGAAGGCTATGGTGAAAAAGGAAATATCCTAAGATAAAAACAGAAAAGAAACTTTCTGAGAAACTGTTTTGTGTTCTGTTAATTCATCTCACAGAGTTACAGCTTTTACCTCAAGATGCCTTTCGCTAAGACTGTTCTTGGGCAATTTGCAAAGTGATATTTTGAAGCCCATAGAGAGCTATGTTGAACAATTAAAATCTTTCGTTAAAAACTGGAAAGAAGCTTTCTGAGAAACTGCTTTTTGTTCTGTTAATTCATCTCACAGAGTTACAGCTTTCTCCTCAAGAAGCCGTTCACTAAGACTGTGCTTGTGGAATTTGCAAAGTGATATTTAAAAGCCCTTAGAGGACTATGGTGAAAAAGGAAATATCCTAAGATAAAAAGAGAAAAGAAGCATTCTGAGAAACTGCTTTGTGTTCTGTTAATTCATCTCATGGAGTTACAGATTTCCTCTCCAGAATCCTTTCTCTAATACTGTTACTGTTTAGCTTGCTAAGTGATATTTGGAAGCCAGTAGAAGGCTATGGTGAAAAACGAAATATCTTCAGTTAGAAACTTGAAAGAAGCTTTCTGACAAACTACTTTGTGTTCTGTTAATTCATCTCACAGAGTTACAGCTTTCCCCTCAAGAAGCCGTTCACTTGGACTATTCTTGTGAAATTTTCAAAGTGATATTTTTAAACCCATAGAAGGCTACGGTGAAAAAGAAAATATCTTCCTTTAATAACTGGAAAGAAATTTTCTGAGAAACTGCCGTGTTTTCTGTTAATACATCTCACCGAGTTACAGCTTTCCTCTCAAGAAGCCTTTCTGTAAGGCTCTTCTTGTGGAATTTGCAAAGTGATATTTGGAAGCACATAGAGGCCTATGGTGAAAAAGGAAATATCTTCCGTTAAAAACTGGAAGAGAGATTTCTGAAAAACTGCTTTGTGTTTTGTTAATTCATGTCACAGAGTTACAGCTTTCCCCTCCATAATCCTTTCGCTAAGACTGTTGTTGTGGAATTTGCAAAGAGATATTTGGAAGCCCATAGAGGGCTATGGTGAAAAAGGAAATATAATAAGATAAAAACTGAAAAGAAGCTTTCTGAGAAACTGTTTTGTGTTCTGTTAATTCATCTCACAGAGTTACAGCTTTTCTTTCAAGAAGTATTTCGCTAAGAGTGTTCTTGTGGAATTTGCAAAGTGATATTTGGAAGCCCTTAGAGGGCTACGGTGAAAAAGGAAATATCTTCAATTAAAAAATGGAAAGATGCTTTCTGAGAAACTGCTTTGTGTTCTGTTAATTCACCTCACAGAGTTACAGGATTCCCCTCCAGAAGCCTTTTGCTAAGACTGTTTTTGTGGAATTTGCAAAATGATATTTGGAAGCCCATAGAGGGCTATGGTGAAAAAGGACATATCTTCCATTAAAAACTGGAAGGAAATTTTCTGAGACACCGCTTTGTGTTCTGTTAATTCATCTCACAGAGTTACAGCTTTCTTCTCAAGAAGCCTTTCGCTAAGACAGTTCTTGTGGAATTTACAAAGTGATATTTGGTAGCCCTTAGAGGGCTATGGTGAAAAAGGACATATCTTCCTTTAAAAACTGGAAAGAAGATATCTGAGAAACTGCTTTGTTTTCTGTTAATTCATCTCACAGAGTTAAAACTTTCCCCTCCAGAAGCCTTTCGCTTAGACTGTTCTTGTGAAATTTGCAAAATGATATTTGGAAGCCCAAAGAGAGCTATGGTGAAAAAGGAAATATCCTAAGATAAAAACTGAAAAGAAGCTTTCTGAGGAACTGCTTTGTGTTCTCTTAATTCGTATCACAGAGTTACAAATTTTCCCTCAAGAAGCCATTCGCTAAGACTGTTCTTGTGCAATTTGCAAAGTGATATTTGGAAGCCCATAGAGGGCCATGATGAAAAAGGAAATATCTTCAGTTAAAACCTGGAAAGAAACTTACTGAGAAACTGCTTTGTGTTGTAGTAATTCATCTCACAGAGTTACAGCTTTCTTCTCAAGAAGCTTTTCGGTAAGTCTGTTTTGTGGAATTTGCAAAGTGATATTTGGAAGCCCATAGTGGGATATGGAGAAAAAGGAAATATCTTCCGTTAAAAACTAGGAAGAAGATTTCTGAGACACTGCTTTCTGTTCTGTTAATTTATCTAACAGAGTTACAGCATTCCCCTACAGAACTCATTCGCTAAGAGTGTTTTTGTGGAATTTGCAAAGTGATATTTGGAAGCCCCAAGAGGGCTTCGGTGAAAAAGGGAATATCTTCAGTTAAAAACTGGAAAGAAGCTTTCTGAGAAACTGCTTTGTGTTCTGATAATTCATCTCACAGAATTACAGCTTTCCCTTCAAGAAGTCTTTCGATAAGACTGTTCTTGTGGGATTTGCAAAGTGATATTTGGAAACCCATAGAGGGCTATGGTGAAAAACAAAATATCTTCCGTTAAAAACTGGAAAGAAGCTTTCTGAGAAACTGCCGTGTGTTCTATTGATACATCTCACACAGTTACAGCTTTGCTCTCAAGAAGACCTTCGCTAAGACTGTTCTTGAGTGATTTGCAAAGTGATATTTGGAAGCCCACAGAGGGCTATGTTGAAAAAGGAAATATCTTCCGTTATAAACTGGAAAGAAGCTTTCTGAGAAACTGCCGTGTGTTCTGTTAATATATCTCACTGACTTACAGCTTTCCCCTCGAGAAGCCTTTCACTAAGACTGTTATTGTGGGATTTGCAAAGTGATATTTGGAAGTCTATAGGGGGCTATGGTACAAAAATTAATATCTTCAGTTAAAAACTGGAAAGAAGCTTTCTGAGAAACTGCTTTGTGTTCTGTTAATTCATCTCACAGAGTTACAGCTTACCTCTCAAGAAGCCTTTCGCTAAGACTGTTCTTGTGGAATTTGCAAAGTGATATTTGGAAACCCATAGAGGGCTATGGTGAGAAAGGAAATATCTTTCGTTAAAAACTGAAAAGAAGCTTTCTGAGAAACTGCGATGTGTTCTGTTAATTCATCTCAAAGAGTTACAACTTTCCCCTCAAGAAGCCTTCAGCTAAGGCTCCTCTTGTGTAATTTGCAAAATGATATTTGGAAGCCCATAGAGGTCTACAGTGAAAATGGAAATATCCTCAGATAAAAACCGAAAAGAATCTTTCTGAAAATCTGCTTTGTGTTCTGTTAGTTCATCTCACAGAGTTACAGCTTTCCCCTCAAGAAGCCGTTCACTAAGATTGTTTTTGAGAAATTTGCAAAGAGATGGTTGGAAGCCCATAGAGGGCTACGGTGAAAAAGGAAATATCCTAAGATAAAAACAGAAAAGAAGCTTTCTGAGAAACTGCTTTGTGTTCTGTTAATTCATCCCACAGAGTTACAGCTTTCCCCTCCAGAAGACTTATGGTAAGACTGTTCTTGTGTAATTTGGAAAGTGATATTTAGAAGCCCCTACAGGGCTATGGAGAAAAAGGAAATATCTTCCGTTAAAAACTGGAAAGAAGCTTTCTGAGAAACAACTTTGTGTTCTGTTAATTGATTTCACAGAGTTACAGCGTTCCCCTCAAGAAGCCTTTCGCTCAGACTGTTCTTGTGGAATTTACATAGTGATATTTGGAAGCCCATAGTGGGCTATGGCGAAAAAGGAAATGTCGT
>NW_027327186.1:0-18928 GCF_047675955.1 Chlorocebus sabaeus
GCGAAAGGATTCTTGAGAGGAAAGCTGTAACTCTGTGAGATGAATTAAGAGAACACAAAGCAGTTTTTCAGAAAGCTTCTTTTCAGTTTTTATCTTAGGTTATTTCCTTTTTCACTGTAGACCTCTGTAGGCTTCTAAATATCACTTCCCAAATTCGACAAGAACAGTCTTAGGGAAAGGCTTCGTGAGGGGAAAGCTGTAACTTTGTGAGATGAATTAACAGAACACAACGCAGTGTCTCAGAAAGCTTCTTTCCCGTTTTAAACCGAAGATATTTCCTTTTCACCATAGCTCTCTATGGCCTTCGAAATGTCACGTTGCAAATTCCACAAGAACAGTCATAGCGAAAGGCTTCCTCAGGGGAAAGCTGTAACTCTGTGGGATGAATTCACAGATCAGAAAGCTGTTTCTCAGAAAGCTTCTTTCTCACGTTTATGGCGGATATTTCCTTTGGCCCTATAGTCTTCAACGGGAACCGAATTATCCCTTCTCAGATTCCACAGAAATAAGGTTAGCAAACAGCTCTATGACATATAGCTCTCACTCAGTGAGTGGAAGTCACGTATCACTAAGCAGTTTCTCAGAAATGTTCTTTTCAGTTTTTATCTTAGGATATTTCCTTTTTCACCATAGCCCTCTATGGGCTTACAAATACCACTCTGCAAATTCCACAAGAACAGTCTTACCAAAAGGCTTCTTAAGGGGAAAGCTGTAACTCTGTGAGGTGAATTAACAGAACACAAAGCAGTTTCTCAGAAAGCTTCTTTTCAGCTTTTTTCTTAGGATATTTCCTTTTTCACCATAGCCCTATAAGGGCTTACAAATATCACTATGAGTATTACACAAGAAGAGTCTTAGCAAAAGTCTTTTTGAGGGTAAAGCTGTAACTCTTTGAGATGAATTAACAGAACACAAAGCAGTTTCTTAGAAAGCTTCCTTCCATTTTTTAACTGAAGGTATTTCCCTTTTCACCACAGCCGTCTATGGGCTTCGAAATATCACTTTGCAAATTCAAAAAGAACAGTCCTAGCGAAAGGCTTCTTGAGTGGAATGCTGTAACTCTGTGAGATGAATTAACAGATCTCAGAGAAGTTTCTCAGAAAGCTTCTTTCTCACTTTTAGCGGCAGATATTTCCTTTGGCCCTATAGTCTTCAAAGGGATCCAAAATAACAGTTCTCCGATTCCATAGAAATAAGGCTATCAAACAGCTCTAGGAAATAGAGCTGTAACTCAGTGAGTGGAAGTCACATAATACTAAACCGTTTCTCAGAAAGCCTCTTTCAGTTTTTAACTGAAGCTATATCCTTTTTCACCGTAGCCCTCTATGGGCTTCAAAATATCCCTTTGAAAATACAGCAAGAACAGTCTTAGCGAAAGGCTTCTAGAGGGGAAAGCTGTAACTCTGTTAGGTGAATTAACAGAACACAAAGCAGTTTCTCAGGAATGTTCTTTACAGTTTTTATCTGAAGATATTTCCTTTTCTCCATAGCGCTCTTTGGGCTACCAAATATCACATTTCAAATTCCACAAGAAGAGTCTTAGCGAAAGACTTCCTGAGGGGAAAGCTGTAAGTCTGTGAGATGAATTAAAAGAACACAAAGCAATTTCTCAGAAAGCTTCTTTCCAGTTTTTATCGGAGGATATTTCGTTTTCACCATAGCCGTCTATTGGCTTCCAAATATCATTTTTCAAATTGTGCAAGAATAATCTTAGCGAAAGGCTTCTTGAGGGGAAAGCTGTAACTCTGTGAAATGAATTCGCAAATCACAAAGAAGTTTCTCAGAAAGCTTCTTTCTAACTTTAACGACGGATATTTCCTTTGGCCCTTCAGTCTTCAAAGGGATCCGAAATAACAGTTCTCAGATTCCACAGAAATAAGACTGCCAAACAGCTCTACGAAATACAGCTGTAACTCAGTGAGTGGAAGTCATATATCACAAAGCAGTTTCTCAGAAAGCTTCTTTTCAGTTTTTAACTGAAGATATATCCTTTTTCACTATAGGTCACTATGAGCTTCCAAATATCACTTTGCATATTCCACAAGAACTGTCTTAGCGAAAGGCTTCTTGAAGGGAAACCTGTAACTCTGTGAGATGAATTAACAAAACACAAAGCAGTTTCTCAGAATGGTTCTTTTCAGTTTTTATCTTAGGATATTTACGTTTTCACCATCGACTTCTATGGGCTTACAAATATCACTTTGCAAATTCCACAAGAACAGTCTTAGCGAAAGGCTTCTAGAGGGGAAAGCTGAAACTCTGTGAGTTGAATTAACAGAATACAAAGCAGTTTCTCAGAAAGTTTCTTTCCAGTTTTTAACTGAAGGTATTTCCTTTTTCACCATAGCCCTCGACGGGCTTTCAAATATCACTTTGCAAATTCCACAAGAACAGTCTTAGCGAACGGCTTCTTGAGGGGAAAGCTGAAACACTGCCAGATAAATTAACAGAACACAAAACAGTTTGTTGGAAAGCTTCTTTCCATTTTTGATCCGAGGACATTTCCTTTTACACCATAGCCCTCTCACGGCTTCCAAATATCACTTTGCAAATTCCACGAGAACCGTCTTAGCGAAAGACATCTGGAGGGGAAAGCTGAAACTCTGTGAGATGAATTAACAGAAAACAAAGCAGTTTCTCAGAAAGCTTCTTTCCAGTTTTTAATTGAAGATATTTCCTTTTTCACCATATCCCTCCATGGGCTTCCAAATATCACATTGCAAATTCCACAAGAACAGTCTTAGCGAAATGCTTCTTGAGGGGTAAGCTGTAACTCTGTGAGATGAATTAACAGAACACAAAGCAGTTTCTCAGAAAACTTCTTTCCAGTTTTTATGTGAGGAAATTTCCTTTTTAAACGTACCCCTCTATGGGCTTCCAAATATCACTTTGTAAACTCCACAAGAACAGTCTTAGCGAAAGGATTCTTGATAGGAAAGCTGTAACTCTGTGCATGAATTAACAGAACACAAAGAAGTTTCTCAGAAAGCTTCTCTCCAGTTTTTAACTGAAGATATTTCCTTTTTCACCATAGCGCTCTATGGGCTTCCAAATATCTCTTTGGTAATTCCAGAAGAACAGTCTTAGTGAAGGGCTTCTTGAGGGTAGAGCTGTAATACTGTGAGATGAATTAACAAAACACAAAGCAGTTTCTCAGAAAGCTTCTTTCCAGTTTTTATGTGAGGAAATTTCCTTTTTAACCGTACCCCTCTATGGGCTTCCAAATATCACTTTGTAAACTCCACAAGAACAGTCTTAGCGAAAGGATTCGTGATAGGAAAGGTGTAACTCTGTGTATGAATTAACAGAACAAAAAGCAGTTTCTCAGAAAGCTTCTCTCCAGTTTTTAACTGAAGATATTTCCATTTTCACCATAGCCCTCTATGAGCTTCCAAATATCATTTTGCAAATTTCACAACAACAGTCTTAATGAACGGCTTCTTGAGGGGAAAGCTATAACTCTGTGAGATGAATTAACGGTACGCAAAACAGTTTCTCAAAAAGCTTCTTTTCAGTTTTTATCTTAGGATATTTCCTTTTTCACCATAGCCCTCTATTGTTTTCCAAATATCACTTTGCAAATTCCACGAGAACAGTCTTAGCGAAAGGCCTCTTGAGGGGAAACTGTAGCTCTGTGAGATCAATTCACAGAACTCAAAGAAGTTTCTCAGAAAGCTTCTTTCACACTTTTAGTGGCGGATATTTCCTTTGGACCTATAGTCTTCAAAGAGATCCGAAGTAACATTTCTCAGATTCCACAGAAATAAGCCCAGCCAACAGTTCTACGAAATACAGCTGTTTCTCAGTGACAGGAAATCACATATCACAAAGCAGTTCCTCGGAAGCTTCTTTTCACTTTTTAACTGAAGCTATATCCTTTTTCACCATAGCGACGTATGGACTTCCAAAGACCACTTTGGAAATTCCACAAGAACAGTCTTGGTGAAAGGCTTCTTGAGGGGAAAGCTGTAACTCTGTGAGATGAACTAAGAGAACACAAAACCGTTTCTCAGAAAGCTTCTTTCCAGTTTTTAACTGAAGATATTTCCCTTTTCACCATAGCCCTCTATGGGCTTCCAACTATCAATTTGAAAATAACACAAGATCAGTCTTAGTGAATGGCTTTTTGTTCGGAAAGCTGTAACTCTCTGAGATGAATTAACAAAACACAAAGCAGTTTCTCAGAAAGCTTCTTTTCAGTTTTTATCTTACGATATTTCCTTTTTCACCATAGTTCTCTAAGCACTTCCAAATATCACTTCGCAAATTTCACAAGAACAGTCTTAGTAAACGACTTCTTGAGGGGAATGCTGTACCTCTGTGAGATGGATTAACAGAACACAAAGCAGTTTCTCAGAAACGTTCTTTCCACTTTTTAACTGAAGATATTTCCTTTTTCCCCATAGCACTCTATGGGCTTCCAAATATCACTTTGCAAAATCCACGAGAACAGTCTTAGTGAACGGTTTCTTGAGGGGAAAGCTGTAAGTCTGTGAGATGAATTCAGAGAACACAAAGCAGTTTCTCAGAAATTTTCTTTTCAGTTTTTATCTTAGGATATTTTCTTTTTAACCATAGATCTCTATGGTTTTCCATATACCTTTTTCCAAATTCCACAAAAACAGCTTTCGCGAAAGTTTTCTTGAGGGGAAAGCCGTAATTCTGTGAGATGAATTAACAGAACACAAAGCAATTTCTCAGAAAGCTACTTTCCAGTTTTTATCTGAAGATATTTCCTTTACACCATGGTCCTCTATGGGCTTCCAAATATCACTTTGCAAATTCCACAAGAACAGTCTTACTGAACGACTTCTTGAGGGGAAAGCTGTAATTCTATAAGATGAATTAACAGAACACAAAGTCGTTTCTCAGAAAGCTTCTTTTCAGTTCTTATCTTAGGAAATTTCTTTTTCACCACAGCCCTCTAAGGGCTTCCAAATGTCACTTTGCAAATTCCACAAGAACAGTCTTAGCGGAATGCTTCTTGAGGGGAAAGGTGTAACACTGTCAGATGAATTAACAGAACACAAAGCAGTTTCTCAGAAAACTTCTTTCCAGTTTATAACTGAAGATATTTCCTTTTTCACCATAGCCCCCTATGTGTTTCCAAATATCACTTTGAAAATTCCACAAGAACGGTCTTAATGAACGGTTTCTGGAGGGCAAAGCTGTAACTGTGTGAGATGAATTAACGGAACACAAAGTAGTTTCTCAAGAAGCTTCTTTCTAGTTTTCATCTGAGGACATTTCCTTTTTCACCATAGCCCTCTATGGGCTTCCAAATTTCACTTTGCAAATTCCACAAGAACAGTCTTAACGAAAGACTTCTTGAGGAGCAAGCTGTAACTCTGTGAGATGAATTAACAGAAAACAAAGCAGTTTCTCAGAAAGCTTCTATACAGTTTGTAACTGAAGATATTCCTTTTTTCACCATAACCCTATATGGGCTTCCAAATATTACTTTGCGAATTACACAAGAACAGTCATAGAGAAAGGCTTCTCGAGGGGAAAGCTGTAACTCTGTGAGATGAATTAACAGAACACAAAGCAGTTTCTCAGAAAGCTTCTTTCCAGTTTTTATCTAAGGACATTTCCTTTTTCTCCATAGCCCTCTATGGGCTTCTAAATATCACATTCTAAATTGCACAAGAACAGTCTTAGCGAAAGGATTCTTGAGAGGAAAGCTGTAACTCTGTGAGATGAATTAAGAGAACACAAAGCAGTTTTTCAGAAAGCTTCTTTTCAGTTTTTATCTTAGGTTATTTCCTTTTTCACTGTAGACCTCTGTAGGCTTCTAAATATCACTTCCCAAATTCGACAAGAACAGTCTTAGGGAAAGGCTTCGTGAGGGGAAAGCTGTAACTTTGTGAGATGAATTAACAGAACACAACGCAGTGTCTCAGAAAGCTTCTTTCCCGTTTTAAACCGAAGATATTTCCTTTTCACCATAGCTCTCTATGGCCTTCGAAATGTCACGTTGCAAATTCCACAAGAACAGTCATAGCGAAAGGCTTCCTCAGGGGAAAGCTGTAACTCTGTGGGATGAATTCACAGATCAGAAAGCTGTTTCTCAGAAAGCTTCTTTCTCACGTTTATGGCGGATATTTCCTTTGGCCCTATAGTCTTCAACGGGAACCGAATTATCCCTTCTCAGATTCCACAGAAATAAGGTTAGCAAACAGCTCTATGACATATAGCTCTCACTCAGTGAGTGGAAGTCACGTATCACTAAGCAGTTTCTCAGAAATGTTCTTTTCAGTTTTTATCTTAGGATATTTCCTTTTTCACCATAGCCCTCTCTGGGCTTACAAATACCACTCTGCAAATTCCACAAGAACAGTCTTACCAAAAGGCTTCTTAAGGGGAAAGCTGTAACTCTGTGAGGTGAATTAACAGAACACAAAGCAGTTTCTCAGAAAGCTTCTTTTCAGCTTTTTTCTTAGGATATTTCCTTTTTCACCATAGCCCTATAAGGGCTTACAAATATCACTATGAGTATTACACAAGAAGAGTCTTAGCAAAAGTCTTTTTGAGGGTAAAGCTGTAACTCTTTGAGATGAATTAACAGAACACAAAGCAGTTTCTTAGAAAGCTTCCTTCCATTTTTTAACTGAAGGTATTTCCCTTTTCACCACAGCCGTCTATGGGCTTCGAAATATCACTTTGCAAATTCAAAAAGAACAGTCCTAGCGAAAGGCTTCTTGAGTGGAATGCTGTAACTCTGTGAGATGAATTAACAGATCTCAGAGAAGTTTCTCAGAAAGCTTCTTTCTCACTTTTAGCGGCAGATATTTCCTTTGGCCCTATAGTCTTCAAAGGGATCCAAAATAACAGTTCTCCGATTCCATAGAAATAAGGCTATCAAACAGCTCTAGGAAATAGAGCTGTAACTCAGTGAGTGGAAGTCACATAATACTAAACCGTTTCTCAGAAAGCCTCTTTCAGTTTTTAACTGAAGCTATATCCTTTTTCACCGTAGCCCTCTATGGGCTTCAAAATATCCCTTTGAAAATACAGCAAGAACAGTCTTAGCGAAAGGCTTCTAGAGGGGAAAGCTGTAACTCTGTTAGGTGAATTAACAGAACACAAAGCAGTTTCTCAGGAATGTTCTTTACAGTTTTTATCTGAAGATATTTCCTTTTCTCCATAGCGCTCTTTGGGCTACCAAATATCACATTTCAAATTCCACAAGAAGAGTCTTAGCGAAAGACTTCCTGAGGGGAAAGCTGTAAGTCTGTGAGATGAATTAAAAGAACACAAAGCAATTTCTCAGAAAGCTTCTTTCCAGTTTTTATCGGAGGATATTTCGTTTTCACCATAGCCGTCTATTGGCTTCCAAATATCATTTTTCAAATTGTGCAAGAATAATCTTAGCGAAAGGCTTCTTGAGGGGAAAGCTGTAACTCTGTGAAATGAATTCGCAAATCACAAAGAAGTTTCTCAGAAAGCTTCTTTCTAACTTTAACGACGGATATTTCCTTTGGCCCTTCAGTCTTCAAAGGGATCCGAAATAACAGTTCTCAGATTCCACAGAAATAAGACTGCCAAACAGCTCTACGAAATACAGCTGTAACTCAGTGAGTGGAAGTCATATATCACAAAGCAGTTTCTCAGAAAGCTTCTTTTCAGTTTTTAACTGAAGATATATCCTTTTTCACTATAGGTCACTATGAGCTTCCAAATATCACTTTGCATATTCCACAAGAACTGTCTTAGCGAAAGGCTTCTTGAAGGGAAACCTGTAACTCTGTGAGATGAATTAACAAAACACAAAGCAGTTTCTCAGAATGGTTCTTTTCAGTTTTTATCTTAGGATATTTACGTTTTCACCATCGACTTCTATGGGCTTACAAATATCACTTTGCAAATTCCACAAGAACAGTCTTAGCGAAAGGCTTCTAGAGGGGAAAGCTGAAACTCTGTGAGGTGAATTAACAGAATACAAAGCAGTTTCTCAGAAAGTTTCTTTCCAGTTTTTAACTGAAGGTATTTCCTTTTTCACCATAGCCCTCGACGGGCTTTCAAATATCACTTTGCAAATTCCACAAGAACAGTCTTAGCGAACGGCTTCTTGAGGGGAAAGCTGAAACTCTGTCAGATAAATTAACAGAACACAAAACAGTTTGTTGGAAAGCTTCTTTCCATTTTTGATCCGAGGACATTTCCTTTTACACCATAGCCCTCTCACGGCTTCCAAATATCACTTTGCAAATTCCACGAGAACCGTCTTAGCGAAAGACTTCTGGAGGGGAAAGCTGAAACTCTGTGAGATGAATTAACAGAAAACAAAGCAGTTTCTCAGAAAGCTTCTTTCCAGTTTTTAATTGAAGATATTTCCTTTTTCACCATATCCCTCCATGGGCTTCCAAATATCACATTGCAAATTCCACAAGAACAGTCTTAGCGAAATGCTTCTTGAGGGGTAAGCTGTAAGTCTGTGAGATGAATTAACAGAACACAAAGCAGTTTCTCAGAAAACTTCTTTCCAGTTTTTATGTGAGGAAATTTCCTTTTTAAACGTACCCCTCTATGGGCTTCCAAATATCACTTTGTAAACTCCACAAGAACAGTCTTAGCGAAAGGATTCTTGATAGGAAAGCTGTAACTCTGTGCATGAATTAACAGAACACAAAGAAGTTTCTCAGAAAGCTTCTCTCCAGTTTTTAACTGAAGATATTTCCTTTTGCACCATAGCGCTCTATGGGCTTCCAAATATCTCTTTGGTAATTCCAGAAGAACAGTCTTAGTGAAGGGCTTCTTGAGGGTAGAGCTGTAATACTGTGAGATGAATTAACAAAACACAAAGCAGTTTCTCAGAAAGCTTCTTTCCAGTTTTTATGTGAGGAAATTTCCTTTTTAACCGTACCCCTCTATGGGCTTCCAAATATCACTTTGTAAACTCCACAAGAACAGTCTTAGCGAAAGGATTCGTGATAGGAAAGGTGTAACTCTGTGTATGAATTAACAGAACACAAAGCAGTTTCTCAGAAAGCTTCTCTCCAGTTTTTAACTGAAGATATTTCCATTTTCACCATAGCCCTCTATGAGCTTCCAAATATCATTTTGCAAATTTCACAACAACAGTCTTAATGAACGGCTTCTTGAGGGGAAAGCTATAACTCTGTGAGATGAATTAACGGTACGCAAAACAGTTTCTCAAAAAGCTTCTTTTCAGTTTTTATCTTAGGATATTTCCTTTTTCACCATAGCCCTCTATTGTTTTCCAAATATCACTTTGCAAATTCCACGAGAACAGTCTTAGCGAAAGGCCTCTTGAGGGGAAACTGTAGCTCTGTGAGATCAATTCACAGAACTCAAAGAAGTTTCTCAGAAAGCTTCTTTCACACTTTTAGTGGCGGATATTTCCTTTGGACCTATAGTCTTCAAAGAGATCCGAAGTAACATTTCTCAGATTCCACAGAAATAAGCCTAGCCAACAGTTCTACGAAATACAGCTGTTTCTCAGTGACAGGAAATCACATATCACAAAGCAGTTCCTCGGAAGCTTCTTTTCACTTTTTAACTGAAGCTATATCCTTTTTCACCATAGCGACGTATGGACTTCCAAAGACCACTTTGGAAATTCCACAAGAACAGTCTTGGTGAAAGGCTTCTTGAGGGAAAAGCTGTAACTCTGTGAGATGAACTAAGAGAACACAAAACCGTTTCTCAGAAAGCTTCTTTCCAGTTTTTAACTGAAGATATTTCCCTTTTCACCATAGCCCTCTATGGGCTTCCAAATATCAATTTGAAAATAACACAAGATCAGTCTTAGTGAATGGCTTTTTGTTCGGAAAGCTGTAACTCTCTGAGATGAATTAACAAAACACAAAGCAGTTTCTCAGAAAGCTTCTTTTCAGTTTTTATCTTACGATATTTCCTTTTTCACCATAGTTCTCTAAGCACTTCCAAATATCACTTCGCAAATTTCACAAGAACAGTCTTAGTAAACGACATCTTGAGGGGAATGCTGTACCTCTGTGAGATGGATTAACAGAACACAAAGCAGTTTCTCAGAAACGTTCTTTCCACTCTTTAACTGAAGATATTTCCTTTTTCCCCATAGCACTCTATGGGCTTCCAAATATCACTTTGCAAAATCCACGAGAACAGTCTTAATGAACGGTTTCTTGAGGGGAAAGCTGTAAGTCTGTGAGATGAATTCAGAGAACACAAAGCAGTTTCTCAGAAATTTTCTTTTCAGTTTTTATCTTAGGACATTTTCTTTTTAACCATAGATCTCTATTGTTTTCCATATACCTTTTTCCAAATTCCACAAAAACAGCTTTCGCGAAAGTTTTCTTGAGGGGAAAGCCGTAATTCTGTGAGATGAATTAACAGAACACAAAGCAATTTCTCAGAAAGCTACTTTCCAGTTTTTATCTGAAGATATTTCCTTTACACCATGGTCCTCTATGGGCTTCCATATATCACTTTGCAAATTCCACAAGAACAGTCTTACTGAACGACTTCTTGAGGGGAAAGCTGTAATTCTATAAGATGAATTAACAGAACACAAAGTCGTTTCTCAGAAAGCTTCTTTTCAGTTCTTATCTTAGGAAATTTCTTTTTCACCACAGCCCTCTATGGGCTTCCAAATGTCACTTTGCAAATTCCACAAGAACAGTCTTAGCGGAATGCTTCTTGAGGGGAAAGGTGTAACACTGTCAGATGAATTAACAGAACACAAAGCAGTTTCTCAGAAAACTTCTTTCCAGTTTATAACTGAAGATATTTCCTTTTCACCATAGCCCCCTATGTGTTTCCAAATATCACTTTGAAAATTCCACAAGAACGGTCTTAATGAATGGTTTCTGGAGGGCAAAGCAGTAACTGTGTGAGATGAATTAACGGAACACAAAGTAGTTTCTCAAGAAGCTTCTTTCTAGTTTTCATCTGAGGACATTTCCTTTTTCACCATAGCCCTCTATGGGCTTCCAAATTTCACTTTGCAAATTCCACAAGAACAGTCTTAACGAAAGACTTCTTGAGGAGAAAGCTGTAACTCTGTGAGATGAATTAACAGAAAACAAAGCAGTTTCTCAGAAAGCTTCTATACAGTTTGTAACTGAAGATATTCCTTTTTTCACCATAACCCTATATGGGCTTCCAAATATTACTTTGCGAATTACACAAGAACAGTCATAGAGAAAGGCTTCTCGAGGGGAAAGCTGTAACTCTGTGAGATGAATTAACAGAACACAAAGCAGTTTCTCAGAAAGCTTCTTTCCAGTTTTTATCTAAGGACATTTCCTTTTTCTCCATAGCCCTCTATGGGCTTCTAAATATCACGTTCTAAATTGCACAAGAACAGTCTTAGCGAAAGGATTCTTGAGAGGAAAGCTGTAACTCTGTGAGATGAATTAAGAGAACACAAAGCAGTTTTTCAGAAAGCTTATTTTCAGTTTTTATCTTAGGTTATTTCCTTTTTCACTGTAGACCTCTGTAGGCTTCTAAATATCACTTCCCAAATTCGACAAGAACAGTCTTAGGGAAAGGCTTCGTGAGGGGAAAGCTGTAACTTTGTGAGATGAATTAACAGAACACAACGCAGTGTCTCAGAAAGCTTCTTTCCCGTTTTAAACCGAAGATATTTCCTTTTCACCATAGCTCTCTATGGCCTTCGAAATGTCACGTTGCAAATTCCACAAGAACAGTCATAGCGAAAGGCTTCCTCAGGGGAAAGCTGTAACTCTGTGGGATGAATTCACAGATCAGAAAGCTGTTTCTCAGAAAGCTTCTTTCTCACGTTTATGGCGGATATTTCCTTTGGCCCTATAGTCTTCAACGGGAACCGAATTATCCCTTCTCAGATTCCACAGAAATAAGGTTAGCAAACAGCTCTATGACATATAGCTCTCACTCAGTGAGTGGAAGTCACGTATCACAAAGCAGTTTCTCAGAAATGTTCTTTTCAGTTTTTATCTTAGGATATTTCCTTTTTCACCATAGCCCTCTATGGGCTTACAAATACCACTCTGCAAATTCCACAAGAACAGTCTTACCAAAAGGCTTCTTAAGGGGAAAGCTGTAACTCTGTGAGGTGAATTAACAGAACACAAAGCAGTTTCTCAGAAAGCTTCTTTTCAGCTTTTTTCTTAGGATATTTCCTTTTTCACCATAGCCCTATAAGGGCTTACAAATATCACTATGAGTATTACACAAGAAGAGTCTTAGCAAAAGTCTTTTTGAGGGTAAAGCTGTAACTCTTTGAGATGAATTAACAGAACACAAAGCAGTTTCTTAGAAAGCTTCTTTCCATTTTTTAACTGAAGGTATTTCCCTTTTCACCACAGCCGTCTATGGGCTTCGAAATATCACTTTGCAAATTCAAAAAGAACAGTCCTAGCGAAAGGCTTCTTGAGTGGAATGCTGTAACTCTGTGAGATGAATTAACAGATCTCAGAGAAGTTTCTCAGAAAGCTTCTTTCTCACTTTTAGCGGCAGATATTTCCTTTGGCCCTATAGTCTTCAAAGGGATCCAAAATAACAGTTCTCCGATTCCATAGAAATAAGGCTATCAAACAGCTCTAGGAAATAGAGCTGTAACTCAGTGAGTGGAAGTCACATAATACTAAACCGTTTCTCAGAAAGCCTCTTTCAGTTTTTAACTGAAGCTATATCCTTTTTCACCATAGCCCTCTATGGGCTTCAAAATATCACTTTGAAAATACAGCAAGAACAGTCTTAGTGAAAGGCTTCTAGAGGGGAAAGCTGTAACCCTGTTAGGTGAATTAACAGAACACAAAGCAGTTTCTCAGGAATGTTCTTTACAGTTTTTATCTGAAGATATTTCCTTTTCTCCATAGCGCTCTATGGGCTACCAAATATCACATTTCAAATTCCGCAAGAACAGTCTTAGCGAAAGACTTCCTGAGGGGAAAGCTGTAAGTCTGTGAGATGAATTAAAAGAACACAAAGCAATTTCTCAGAAAGCTTCTTTCCAGTTTTTATCGGAGGATATTTCGTTTTCACCATAGCCGTCTATTGGCTTCCAAATATCATTTTTCAAATTGTGCAAGAATAATCTTAGCGAAAGGCTTCTTGAGGGGAAAGCTGTAACTCTGTGAAATGAATTCGCAAATCACAAAGAAGTTTCTCAGAAAGCTTCTTTCTAACTTTAACGACGGATATTTCCTTTGGCCCTTCAGTCTTCAAAGGGATCCGAAATAACAGTTCTCAGATTCCACAGAAATAAGACTGCCAAACAGCTCTACGAAATACAGCTGTAACTCAGTGAGTGGAAGTCATATATCACAAAGCAGTTTCTCAGAAAGCTTCTTTTCAGTTTTTAACTGAAGATATATCCTTTTTCACTATAGGTCACTATGAGCTTCCAAATATCACTTTGCATATTCCACAAGAACTGTCTTAGCGAAAGGCTTCTTGAAGGGAAACCTGTAACTCTGTGAGATGAATTAACAAAACACAAAGCAGTTTCTCAGAATGGTTCTTTTCAGTTTTTATCTTAGGATATTTACGTTTTCACCATCGACTTCTATGGGCTTACAAATATCACTTTGCAAATTCCACAAGAACAGTCTTAGCGAAAGGCTTCTAGAGGGGAAAGCTGAAACTCTGTGAGGTGAATTAACAGAATACAAAGCAGTTTCTCAGAAAGTTTCTTTCCAGTTTTTAACTGAAGGTATTTCCTTTTTCACCATAGCCCTCGACGGGCTTTCAAATATCACTTTGCAAATTCCACAAGAACAGTCTTAGCGAACGGCTTCTTGAGGGGAAAGCTGAAACTCTGTCAGATAAATTAACAGAACACAAAACAGTTTGTTGGAAAGCTTCTTTCCATTTTTGATCCGAGGACATTTCCTTTTACACCATAGCCCTCTCACGGCTTCCAAATATCACTTTGCAAATTCCACGAGAACCGTCTTAGCGAAAGACTTCTGGAGGGGAAAGCTGAAACTCTGTGAGATGAATTAACAGAAAACAAAGCAGTTTCTCAGAAAGCTTCTTTCCAGTTTTTAATTGAAGATATTTCCTTTTTCACCATATCCCTCCATGGGCTTCCAAATATCACATTGCAAATTCCACAAGAACAGTCTTAGCGAAATGCTTCTTGAGGGGTAAGCTGTAACTCTGTGAGATGAATTAACAGAACACAAAGCAGTTTCTCAGAAAACTTCTTTCCAGTTTTTATGTGAGGAAATTTCCTTTTTAAACGTACCCTTCTATGGGCTTCCAAATATCACTTTGTAAACTCCACAAGAACAGACTTAGCGAAAGGATTCTTGAAAGGAAAGCTGTAACTCTGTGCATGAATTAACAGAACACAAAGCAGTTTCTCAGAAAGCTTCTTTCCAGTTTTTATCTAAGGACATTTCCTTTTTCTCCATAGCCCTCTATGGGCTTCTAAATATCACGTTCTAAATTGCACAAGAACAGTCTTAGCGAAAGGATTCTTGAGAGGAAAGCTGTAACTCTGTGAGATGAATTAAGAGAACACAAAGCAGTTTTTCAGAAAGCTTCTTTTCAGTTTTTATCTTAGGTTATTTCCTTTTTCACTGTAGACCTCTGTAGGCTTCTAAATATCACTTCCCAAATTCGACAAGAACAGTCTTAGGGAAAGGCTTCATGAGGGGAAAGCTGTAACTTTGTGAGATGAATTAACAGAACACAACGCAGTGTCTCAGAAAGCTTCTTTCCCGTTTTAAACCGAAGATATTTCCTTTTCACCATAGCTCTCTATGGCCTTCGAAATGTCACGTTGCAAATTCCACAAGAACAGTCATAGCGAAAGGCTTCCTCAGGGGAAAGCTGTAACTCTGTGGGATGAATTCACAGATCAGAAAGCTGTTTCTCAGAAAGCTTCTTTCTCACGTTTATGGCGGATATTTCCTTTGGCCCTATAGTCTTCAACGGGAACCGAATTATCCCTTCTCAGATTCCACAGAAATAAGGTTAGCAAACAGCTCTATGACATATAGCTCTCACTCAGTGAGTGGAAGTCACGTATCACAAAGCAGTTTCTCAGAAATGTTCTTTTCAGTTTTTATCTTAGGATATTTCCTTTTTCACCATAGCCCTCTATGGGCTTACAAATACCACTCTGCAAATTCCACAAGAACAGTCTTACCAAAAGGCTTCTTAAGGGGAAAGCTGTAACTCTGTGAGGTGAATTAACAGAACACAAAGCAGTTTCTCAGAAAGCTTCTTTTCAGCTTTTTTCTTAGGATATTTCCTTTTTCACCATAGCCCTATAAGGGCTTACAAATATCACTATGAGTATTACACAAGAAGAGTCTTAGCAAAAGTCTTTTTGAGGGTAAAGCTGTAACTCTTTGAGATGAATTAACAGAACACAAAGCAGTTTCTTAGAAAGCTTCTTTCCATTTTTTAACTGAAGGTATTTCCCTTTTCACCACAGCCGTCTATGGGCTTCGAAATATCACTTTGCAAATTCAAAAAGAACAGTCCTAGCGAAAGGCTTCTTGAGTGGAATGCTGTAACTCTGTGAGATGAATTAACAGATCTCAGAGAAGTTTCTCAGAAAGCTTCTTTCTCACTTTTAGCGGCAGATATTTCCTTTGGCCCTATAGTCTTCAAAGGGATCCAAAATAACAGTTCTCCGATTCCATAGAAATAAGGCTATCAAACAGCTCTAGGAAATAGAGCTGTAACTCAGTGAGTGGAAGTCACATAATACTAAACCGTTTCTCAGAAAGCCTCTTTCAGTTTTTAACTGAAGCTATATCCTTTTTCACCGTAGCCCTCTATGGGCTTCAAAATATCCCTTTGAAAATACAGCAAGAACAGTCTTAGCGAAAGGCTTCTAGAGGGGAAAGCTGTAACTCTGTTAGGTGAATTAACAGAACACAAAGCAGTTTCTCAGGAATGTTCTTTACAGTTTTTATCTGAAGATATTTCCTTTTCTCCATAGCACTCTATGGGCTACCAAATATCACATTTCAAATTCCACAAGAACAGTCTTAGCGAAAGACTTCCTGAGGGGAAAGCTGTAAGTCTGTGAGATGAATTAAAAGAACACAAAGCAATTTCTCAGAAAGCTTCTTTCCAGTTTTTATCGGAGGATATTTCGTTTTCACCATAGCCGTCTATTGGCTTCCAAATATCATTTTTCAAATTGTGCAAGAATAATCTTAGCGAAAGGCTTCTTGAGGGGAAAGCTGTAACTCTGTGAAATGAATTCGCAAATCACAAAGAAGTTTCTCAGAAAGCTTCTTTCTAACTTTAACGACGGATATTTCCTTTGGCCCTTCAGTCTTCAAAGGGATCCGAAATAACAGTTCTCAGATTCCACAGAAATAAGACTGCCAAACAGCTCTACGAAATACAGCTGTAACTCAGTGAGTGGAAGTCATATATCACAAAGCAGTTTCTCAGAAAGCTTCTTTTCAGTTTTTAACTGAAGATATATCCTTTTTCACTATAGGTCACTATGAGCTTCCAAATATCACTTTGCATATTCCACAAGAACTGTCTTAGCGAAAGGCTTCTTGAAGGGAAACCTGTAACTCTGTGAGATGAATTAACAAAACACAAAGCAGTTTCTCAGAATGGTTCTTTTCAGTTTTTATCTTAGGATATTTACGTTTTCACCATCGACTTCTATGGGCTTACAAATATCACTTTGCAAATTCCACAAGAACAGTCTTAGCGAAAGGCTTCTAGAGGGGAAAGCTGAAACTCTGTGAGGTGAATTAACAGAATACAAAGCAGTTTCTCAGAAAGTTTCTTTCCAGTTTTTAACTGAAGGTATTTCCTTTTTCACCATAGCCCTCGACGGGCTTTCAAATATCACTTTGCAAATTCCACAAGAACAGTCTTAGCGAACGGCTTCTTGAGGGGAAAGCTGAAACTCTGTCAGATAAATTAACAGAACACAAAACAGTTTGTTGGAAAGCTTCTTTCCATTTTTGATCCGAGGACATTTCCTTTTACACCATAGCCCTCTCACGGCTTCCAAATATCACTTTGCAAATTCCACGAGAACCGTCTTAGCGAAAGACTTCTGGAGGGGAAAGCTGAAACTCTGTGAGATGAATTAACAGAAAACAAAGCAGTTTCTCAGAAAGCTTCTTTCCAGTTTTTAATTGAAGATATTTCCTTTTTCACCATATCCCTCCATGGGCTTCCAAATATCACATTGCAAATTCCACAAGAACAGTCTTAGCGAAATGCTTCTTGAGGGGTAAGCTGTAACTCTGTGAGATGAATTAACAGAACACAAAGCAGTTTCTCAGAAAACTTCTTTCCAGTTTTTATGTGAGGAAATTTCCTTTTTAAACGTACCCCTCTATGGGCTTCCAAATATCACTTTGTAAACTCCACAAGAACAGTCTTAGCGAAAGGATTCTTGATAGGAAAGCTGTAACTCTGTGCATGAATTAACAGAACACAAAGAAGTTTCTCAGAAAGCTTCTCTCCAGTTTTTAACTGAAGATATTTCCTTTTGCACCATAGCGCTCTATGGGCTTCCAAATATCTCTTTGGTAATTCCAGAAGAACAGTCTTAGTGAAGGGCTTCTTGAGGGTAGAGCTGTAATACTGTGAGATGAATTAACAAAACACAAAGCAGTTTCTCAGAAAGCTTCTTTCCAGTTTTTATGTGAGGAAATTTCCTTTTTAACCGTACCCCTCTATGGGCTTCCAAATATCACTTTGTAAACTCCACAAGAACAGTCTTAGCGAAAGGATTCGTGATAGGAAAGGTGTAACTCTGTGTATGAATTAACAGAACACAAAGCAGTTTCTCAGAAAGCTTCTCTCCAGTTTTTAACTGAAGATATTTCCATTTTCACCATAGCCCTCTATGAGCTTCCAAATATCATTTTGCAAATTTCACAACAACAGTCTTAATGAACGGCTTCTTGAGGGGAAAGCTATAACTCTGTGAGATGAATTAACGGTACGCAAAACAGTTTCTCAAAAAGCTTCTTTTCAGTTTTTATCTTAGGATATTTCCTTTTTCACCATAGCCCTCTATTGTTTTCCAAATATCACTTTGCAAATTCCACGAGAACAGTCTTAGCGAAAGGCCTCTTGAGGGGAAACTGTAGCTCTGTGAGATCAATTCACAGAACTCAAAGAAGTTTCTCAGAAAGCTTCTTTCACACTTTTAGTGGCGGATATTTCCTTTGGACCTATAGTCTTCAAAGAGATCCGAAGTAACATTTCTCAGATTCCACAGAAATAAGCCTAGCCAACAGTTCTACGAAATACAGCTGTTTCTCAGTGACAGGAAATCACATATCACAAAGCAGTTCCTCGGAAGCTTCTTTTCACTTTTTAACTGAAGCTATATCCTTTTTCACCATAGCGACGTATGGACTTCCAAAGACCACTTTGGAAATTCCACAAGAACAGTCTTGGTGAAAGGCTTCTTGAGGGGAAAGCTGTAACTCTGTGAGATGAACTAAGAGAACACAAAACCGTTTCTCAGAAAGCTTCTTTCCAGTTTTTAACTGAAGATATTTCCCTTTTCACCATAGCCCTCTATGGGCTTCCAAATATCAATTTGAAAATAACACAAGATCAGTCTTAGTGAATGGCTTTTTGTTCGGAAAGCTGTAACTCTCTGAGATGAATTAACAAAACACAAAGCAGTTTCTCAGAAAGCTTCTTTTCAGTTTTTATCTTACGATATTTCCTTTTTCACCATAGTTCTCTAAGCACTTCCAAATATCACTTCGCAAATTTCACAAGAACAGTCTTAGTAAACGACTTCTTGAGGGGAATGCTGTACCTCTGTGAGATGGATTAACAGAACACAAAGCAGTTTCTCAGAAACGTTCTTTCCACTTTTTAACTGAAGATATTTCCTTTTTCCCCATAGCACTCTATGGGCTTCCAAATATCACTTTGCAAAATCCACGAGAACAGTCTTAGTGAACGGTTTCTTGAGGGGAAAGCTGTAAGTCTGTGAGATGAATTCAGAGAACACAAAGCAGTT
>NW_027327187.1:0-18920 GCF_047675955.1 Chlorocebus sabaeus
ATGGCAGTGGCCGCATATTTTCACGTGTATCACCTTTTGGGCATCTTCTAGGTTTGCTAGAGCCGGCGGCTACTTTTATTCCCCACAAAACACACAGAAATGCATGAGCATTATCTCCTCTCATGGAGCATCTACACTAATAGGAAGAAGAATGTCGTGCTCCAAGTGTACCTGCAAACACGGTTTTCTTCTGAAAACCCAAGTGCATGCAAAGCAAACACGGCATATCACTAAAGCGCACAGGAGAGCAGAGCACCTCTGAGTAGAAAGCATGTAAAGGATAGCTAGTTGGGAACATTATTTTAAAACGTTTCTATGGAATGAGTTATCCCAGGGAGCCCGTTTGGTACCTGCATTCAAAGGCAATTCATTATTCGACATCCAACCTTTAACAGAAGGTTCACAGTAAGATCCCCGGAAACGGCATTCCCCTGGTGACTTTTCAATGCTCAGATTTCAGTATCGATACAGCTTGGTAAGCAGTCAGGAGAGGGGCGGCTCAGAGGCTGAAAGCACACAGGTCAGGGCCCTCCTGTGTCCGACAGCCTCACCTGGGCCTCGCTTTCTGCACTGCCCAGGGCTGCTCATGAGATTGTGCCGAAACGGATCTGTGCACGCCAAACAGCTCTCAGCAGGGGCTCAACAGCCAGAAGCCGTTCCACCACACCGTCATCCCCCTTCTAACCAGAGAACACCCGATACAGAAACAGGAGAAACAGGTATTAAATGAGTTGGCAAAGCCAAAATCCACCCGGATCTACCACTCCAAAACAAACATACACCACACTGCCCAATATTGATGGGAGCCAAAAACATGGAAGTCCTGAGAGCCCACACTGACCACAGCCAGACACCACTTCTGCAAGAACCAAGCACGCGCCTAGAGATCGCCCGTGATGACCCAGGAGAGCAGCTTGGAGCAGAGACAAACGTGAAGGAGAGGCACAGGGGCCAGGGTGCTGGGTGTGCCCGTCTGTGTGACCTCACTGAGATTGCTGACCTCTGGCCCTTGGTGTCCGTCCTGTGGAGGAGGTAGCCCCCAAATCCCTGCCTCCCTTCAGCGCTGACGGAGGCTGCCCTGAAGCCTCCCCAGGGCTGAGACCGCTTCGAAATCCTGTCAACTGCACACCCACATAAGCACACAAATAAACAAAGTGTCAAGTACGCAGACAGGAAAAGAAAAGTATGCCAATCCTCCCCTATCCAACAGGCATTGAAAAAGGAACAGGAAAATTGTGGTAGTCTTGAAACCACCACCAGCTATCACGTCCTGTTGAGATGTTTTAGCCAATCAGGAACATCTCTTTACCAAGCACCTGTGTGTTTAGGAAGTCCGTTGACAGATTCCAAACAACCTCGGAGCCTGCGACCTGACCCCCATTCTACGCGCATCACCTCTCCGGCGGAACAAGCCCTGGACACCATTCAGATGGTGAGGAACAGGAACAAGGGTAGCTTTCCCTGACCACCACCAAACAAGCTCGACCCCGAGGAGCCCGGAGAACAGCGACGTTTGCTTAGACGCTTTCCCACTGACCTTGTCAGAGCGAACGTTCCCATCCCACGCCACCCAGTGTTTGACTCTCCCTGGGATGCCAGCAGCCGCCAACCCTCACAACTCACAAGCTGGAAACAGAGGCCAAGCTGACAGGAGGGAGGCCTCTCTCCATCCCCTACTGAATTCGCTCAGGACACGGAGGTTCCCAAACACACACGGCCCCGGGTATTCCACACCTGGAGAACATTCTAACAACAGACGCTGCAAAGACGTTCCCCTAAAGAGAAACTCAGTTTCTAACTTCCCTTAGGGAAAAATAGGAGGCCCAGAACTTTCCAGAAAATCAAGCCTGGGAGGAAGCCCCTCACCTCTGGCACTTCCTAAACCTGCCTTCCCGCAGGTGCTCAGGGATGTCCCCGCGCCAGCCCCGTCCACCCAGGACGGCAGCAGGGCTCAGGCAGCCAGCACCTGGGCAGCAGGCGAAGCAACCCCAGGGTGAAAACGTCATCCCAGGCACCACTTCCCGGAGCCCCTCAGCAAGAAAAACAGAGGCGGGACCAGAACCGAGGGCTGACTCGAGGCTGGGGAGCCACAGACCCGCACAGCTCAATCATCGGACACGCTCCGCTGTGGACAGAGGAGCCCAGCCCAGGGAGAGGCCAGCACAGAGATCCTCGTGCCGGCTCCACGGGCCAGCGTCCCCCAGGGCTGCAAGTTTGCGATCACAGCTTCAGAATCGGGTTCCAGAATCTTCCGGAATCAAAGACACACCCAACTGTAAAGCTGCCAGGACAGCAGGGCCCAGGAGCAGGCTCAGGGGAGGAGCAGGTAGAAACCCCACACACAGCACACACGTGTGCATGCTTACTCCACACATGCCACCCCTTCACCCGATACTATACACGCAAACGCCTCTATGCACTCCATACACACCCTCAAATACACTCACCAAATGTGATGCGTGTACACACTCCACACACCCTCCAACATACACGACACACGCATGAACACGCTCACTCCACACACACCTGCTAAATACACTCACCACACACGCACAAACGTGACACACGTGCACACTCATTCCAGACCTCACGCCCCTCACCAAGTACACAGGTGCACACATCCCCAAGTCCAGCACCTGCAGACTCCACAAGCTTTGGTTTCCCCCACTGTTTCTCTCATCACATGAGATCCACACACACACACGTGTCATTTACTGACATCTAACACCCGGGGAGGCCCTTAGACAGAACTGCAGTCACAAGTCGGCTTCATTCAGGCATTCATCACCAGCCCCCGGAAGCCACCTCTCCTGTCCCCACGGGGAGGGGGGGCCGAGACCGCAGGCGTCGCTGGGCTTACAGATCCCCAGGCTGGCAACCCAGCGAAATCAGGAGGGCTCGGCCACGGCCCTGGAGGGAGACGGGTACTGGCTCAGGTATGCGGCACACGGGTCCTCATTTCCATGCGGCGTCACCTACGACAGCGTCGGGTGAAAGCCAGTGGGGCTTGGCATTCCTGGGATAGACGGTCCTGGAATTACAAGGGAAGCTTTTTCACTTCTCCCCTCTGAACACATGAGGTCCATGGTCCCCGCTCACATCTAACCCTGGGAATCGGAATCGGTGACTCCTTGTCCACCTGAGGACCACCCAAGAGGATCCACACACCTGCTGCAACAGCAGCACTGCACCTGGTCCGCAGGGTAGCAAAGCAAATCCCACCTTTTGACGAAAACTGGATTACCCCGACACTGGCAGCCTGCAGTGTGTATATATCGTCAGGCCCCCACATCTGCGGCGCCACCTGCAAGAGGAACACAAACCCTTAGTCCCGGGTTCTCACGATGGCCTGTGAGGTGGATGCTGGCACCTTCTCTCCTCCCAGTGGAGAGGAGAGAAGGCCAGGGCCAGAGCTGGCGTGTCAGGAGGGTCAGGGTTCAAAAACCCCATCATCCACCTCACACAGCAGCCCTGACCGTTCAAGTGACTTCTATCATCAGCCTGAAAATGGACCACAGTTACCAGTAATTCTGAGTGCTGTTCCTTCTGACGTCAGACATTTCGCTAGAAAGATTTTGCCAGATCTGCTTTCAAAATCCTATGCTATGAAATGTCTAACGAAAATCTGAGCTGTGAAATAAAGCACACATTTCAATGAATCCCAAAATGACTATCCCGAAGGAAGTTGTAACTTGAAGTGAAAAATACCCTCTAAAAGACATCAGCCAGAATTACCTGCCATCATTACTGATCCCATATGATTAATGAATTCTACAGCATCCTCTCAGATATAAACTTAAAACCATGAGCTGAATGCACATGTTAGCACAACCAAAGTTCTGCTTTCATAAGCAGCACAGGCGTCTCTGGAGAGGATTTTAATTGGGACTACAATGCGCACGGTGGTGGTAAGAGGTTTCATGCCGGCTGTTCTCCAAGGTGCAACACAGAAACACCACTAACCTCGAAGACACCTTTGTAACGGAGATGATGAGAGACGATGTGGACAGAATACTGGAAATATTTGAAAAGGAGAAACAATGCAAGGAAAGAATCTTATCAGTTACCCTTTAACACGCTTAGAAAAAACCGATTTCTCTTTTGGGATGATTAAAGAAGAAAACGACATTTCTGGATTTTTCTTTTTCTTGTCTTTTTTTTACATTTTCCTTTCTGAGACAGGGTCTTGGCTCTGTCACCAAGACTGGAGTACAGTGGAGCAATCACAGCTCACCGTAGCCTTAAGTGTTCTTCCCACCTCGGACTCCAGAGTAGCAGGGACCACAGGCACGCACCACCATACTCAGCTAATTTTTCTGTTGTGAGAGAGATGGGGTGTCTTGCTCTGTTGTCCAGGCTGCTCTTGAACTCCTTGGCCTCACAAAGTGCTGCGATTACATTACAGGCATAAGCCAGCGTGCCCAACCAACCTTTTTCTTAATTCTATAACAATTACGCCGCATTCAGAGGAAGGATAACTATTAGTGAGAAGAGACTTGGCGAAGCAATATGTTGATACGAAAACAAAATGGTAACAATTCCTCCTTGTGACATTTGAGTTTGAAACTGTTAACATACCAAGCAAAAATGATAGCTCAAATCAGGTTTTACAAAGAAGTCCAATAGATGATGATTCCAATTGTATGTTTGTTTCTAGATCTGAGAAAGTCAGTCATAGCCAACTTCTACAGTTTTGTTGCCATAGACCCAAGATTAAATCACAATGTGCGTGCGAACGTGCCCCAGGGTGCGGCAGGGAACCCCACGCCCACCAAGCACGCATATGCAGAAATATTTTGCCCAAATCTATTTTCCAACATAGAATTAAAGAGGTCCCAGATATACTTCTCTCTCTCCCCACCAAGTATGTGAGGTCAAGTTTATCCTAGTATTCGATAAAAAGGCTCATGTGAAAAAGGGAACAGCAACGCTCAGGCGACCCACGCAGGCCCCGGCAGACGCTCTATAGCAGAAGGGACGCGGCACAGGCAGGGCTGTGGGTGCACCTGCACCCTCGCTAACCTCATGGTGCAAGCACCCGAGGCTCTACAGATTCCACTCCCAGAGTTAGTGGGAAACTCCATCCTAGCACCGGGATGCTCTGCGTTGCTAGATGTACCTGCTTTAAGATATGCATGAACTGTCCTTACTCTACACACGAGACTCACTAGGAGATACTTTCAGATTTATCGGAAAAGAGACATTCCAGCAAATGCATTTCTGTAAGATTCTCTACCTCTTTTCACTGGGGGGGGTGGGGGAGGGGGGAGGGGGAAAAGGTAACTTGCCTCCAAGGGTTGGAGACAAAGCCGTTACTGCAAGACAAGAGTGCTGCGCACCCCGGGAACCGCTGCGCCACGAGGCACGAGGCACGAGGCACGAGGCACGGCCGTGCACCCCGGACGCAGGAGTAGCACACGAGGCTAGCACAGGTTGACGCCAGCCCTCTCCAGAAGCAGGCCTGTCCCTTCCTCCTCCCCCTCAGCCCCCAGCTCCCTCCAGGCCTCAGTGGCTGCTGACAGGGCAGAGGCCACAACTAGAGGAGGCTCTCAACTCCACCAGGGACAGGAGCCCCGGACGCTGGGGACTCCGCTGCTGCCCTCCGCGCCCACCTCCCTCTGCTCCGCCCTATCTCAGGAGCCAGGCGTGGCCACTTTGACCCTCTCCTTCCCTTCTGTGACTCCTACAAAAACCAGTCCAGCGAGTCCAGGCTGCCTCGCACGCCACGGATGCCCGGCACAGGCCACATGTCCTCATCCAAGCTCCTGGGGCAAGAAGGCTCTTGCAGTATTTCGCTTTCTGGTTGAGCATCCCCAGCCTGAAATCCAAAGTGCCCCGAAGAGCATTTCCTGCGAGTGTCATATGAGGGAGAGCTCGGAATGTTTCAGGTTTCAGAGCATTTTGGAGTAGGGACGCTCAGCCTGAATTTGAACGTCTTTTCAAGGAGGCCACACACTGAAGCCCCCGATGTCCGCCCCACACAATCCCAGCACACCCTCTGAAGTCCCCAGCAACAAGATTTTCTTTCTTCAAAAAAAATAAAAAATAAATAAATAAATAAAAAACCCCAAGTCACATAAACTCACACGCAACCACTGAAGGGGGTTGTGGACACCTGCACAGACTGGATGAAATGGAACTGTCACATCTTTACCAGGGTAATTTCAAGTCATTCCTCAAAACACACACCTGTTTTACTGAGCTGCATTTTAAGGTGAACACACACAAATCATTTCGGGGAAACAAATGTCACTTTGGGCCGTGTGTGGTTTCTTGACTCCTGGGAATAACTCAGCGTTCACACCCTCACTTCTGGATAAGGGAGAAGATGCAAAGAAATCTGTTAAAACAAAGACATGGAAACAAGTTTAAGAAGGGTTTGAAAGGTTCCTCCTGTCCCCCTGGAGGGGAGAGGAGGACGCCTGGAAGGCTTACGGGGGACAGGAGCACAGCCTCCTCGGTGTGCCATGGACGTCGCCTCGCTGAGGGGAGAGGACGATGCCTGGAAGGCTCACGGGGGTGGGAGCACAGCCTCCTCAGTGCTTTCTACACTCAGCAGCTTCAGAGATTCCCGTAGAAGCAGAACGCGTGAGAACCGAGTCCGGAACACACCCCAAGGAAAGGGGATGAGGGGTCAACAAAAGCATTCGCTCATTACCAAGGAGCACGGGCATGACGCCGCTTCAAAGAACGTGTGAAAAAGTCACTCACGGGTGTTTCAGAAAATAAGGGTAGCGTGAGATTGCTCGATCAGTTCAAACAGGCTGCCATCCCCCAGGCCATGAAGCCCCTGAGATGAGCCTCTCACAGTGAACAGAAGTCACTCGCACCTCTGCCAGAGAAAGTCCTACAAGCCGACACGTGACCTCACGAAACCTGGCCTACAGCCCGTCGACCACAGTGAGTCTGACACGGTACATCCCTCCAGATGGTTAAGGACCCCAGCCTTCTCGGCACCAGGGATGGGTATCGCGGAAGACAATTTTTCTGAGGGGTGGTTTTGAAATGCAACTGTTCCACCTCAGGTCAGGCATTGGATCCTCATAAGGAGCACCTCCGAGATCCCTTCACATGCCGTTTACAATAGGGTCCCAGCGCCTAGGAGAATCTAAATGCTGCCGCTGATCCAAGAGGAGGCAGAGCTCAGGCGGTCATGCTCACTTCGCCCGCCACTCACCTCCGGCTATGACCCCGGTCCCTAACAGACCATGGACCAGCACCAGTCTGCAGTCCAGGACTAAGCCCTACTGGCCAGCACACACACACCAGCCCAGGTGGAGACACTACTCGTGACCCTGGCTGGGCAGGAAGGAAGCCTGAGGGCCATTTCCTGACCAGGATGCCACACCCCCGACCCAAATACAGAGGTTCCCCATAAAAACCCACTGTACACTCACCAGAAAACAGAGCCACACCTGGGCAACACAACAAGACCCCCCCATCCCTGCAACAAAGAAAAGAAAAATTAGCCAGGCATGCTGGTGCGCGCCCCAGGTCCCAGCTGCTCGGGTGACTGAGGGGGGGAGGATCGCCTGAGCCAGGGATCACGCCACCGCATGCCAGCCTGGGTGACAGAGCAAGACCCTGTCTCGGAAAATATAAATAAACTAAAAACCAACAGAAACTGGGTGCATGTAGGGTGGAAGAAACGCCGCAGGAGACTAGCGAACGGCACCACAGGGTTTCTATCAGGAAGAACAGCACGTCTCCCAACCAAGTGCTCACGCCCTCATGAGACCCTGTGCTTGGGAAGCACCAGCGAGGCCACGTGGCTGGCCTCTTCCTGCTTTAAATCAAGTGGAACCAGACGCTGTGATGACACACAGGGACTATGACAAACCCTGGAGGTTCTAACTGAGAAAACAATGACATGTGTGAGTTCCTATGACAACGTCTCAAAACAATGGAAGGAGGGTACCGTTTGCAGATAAGACAACTTCTGAAGTCTATTCAAGTGTTACCTCTTGGGAAAATAGGGAAGACTCATTTTCTCCATAGACAGCGCACACACAGCACTTTGCCACACATAATACAAGGCGGTTTATGGCAGTGGCCGCATATTTTCACGTGTATCACCTTTTGGGCATCTTCTAGGTTTGCTAGAGCCGGCGGCTACTTTTATTCCCCACAAAACACACAGAAATGCATGAGCATTATCTCCTCTCATGGAGCATCTACACTAATAGGAAGAAGAATGTCGTGCTCCAAGTGTACCTGCAAACACGGTTTTCTTCTGAAAACCCAAGTGCATGCAAAGCAAACACGGCATATCACTAAAGCGCACAGGAGAGCAGAGCACCTCTGAGTAGAAAGCATGTAAAGGATAGCTAGTTGGGAACATTATTTTAAAACGTTTCTATGGATATGAGTTATCCCAGGGAGCCCGTTTGGTACCTGCATTCAAAGGCAATTCATTATTCGACATCCAACCTTTAACAGAAGGTTCACAGTAAGATCCCCGGAAACGGCATTCCCCTGGTGACTTTTCAATGCTCAGATTTCAGTATCGATACAGCTTGGTAAGCAGTCAGGAGAGGGGCGGCTCAGAGGCTGAAAGCACACAGGTCAGGGCCCTCCTGTGTCCGACAGCCTCACCTGGGCCTCGCTTTCTGCACTGCCCAGGGCTGCTCATGAGATTGTGCCGAAACGGATCTGTGCACGCCAAACAGCTCTCAGCAGGGGCTCAACAGCCAGAAGCCGTTCCACCACACCGTCATCCCCCTTCTAACCAGAGAACACCCGATACAGAAACAGGAGAAACAGGTATTAAATGAGTTGGCAAAGCCAAAATCCACCCGGATCTACCACTCCAAAACAAACATACACCACACTGCCCAATATTGATGGGAGCCAAAAACATGGAAGTCCTGAGAGCCCACACTGACCACAGCCAGACACCACTTCTGCAAGAACCAAGCACGCGCCTAGAGATCGCCCGTGATGACCCAGGAGAGCAGCTTGGAGCAGAGACAAACGTGAAGGAGAGGCACAGGGGCCAGGGTGCTGGGTGTGCCCGTCTGTGTGACCTCACTGAGATTGCTGACCTCTGGCCCTTGGTGTCCGTCCTGTGGAGGAGGTAGCCCCCAAATCCCTGCCTCCCTTCAGCGCTGACGGAGGCTGCCCTGAAGCCTCCCCAGGGCTGAGACCGCTTCGAAATCCTGTCAACTGCACACCCACATAAGCACACAAATAAACAAAGTGTCAAGTACGCAGACAGGAAAAGAAAAGTATGCCAATCCTCCCCTATCCAACAGGCATTGAAAAAGGAACAGGAAAATTGTGGTAGTCTTGAAACCACCACCAGCTATCACGTCCTGTTGAGATGTTTTAGCCAATCAGGAACATCTCTTTACCAAGCACCTGTGTGTTTAGGAAGTCCGTTGACAGATTCCAAACAACCTCGGAGCCTGCGACCTGACCCCCATTCTACGCGCATCACCTCTCCGGCGGAACAAGCCCTGGACACCATTCAGATGGTGAGGAACAGGAACAAGGGTAGCTTTCCCTGACCACCACCAAACAAGCTCGACCCCGAGGAGCCCGGAGAACAGCGACGTTTGCTTAGACGCTTTCCCACTGACCTTGTCAGAGCGAACGTTCCCATCCCACGCCACCCAGTGTTTGACTCTCCCTGGGATGCCAGCAGCCGCCAACCCTCACAACTCACAAGCTGGAAACAGAGGCCAAGCTGACAGGAGGGAGGCCTCTCTCCATCCCCTACTGAATTCGCTCAGGACACGGAGGTTCCCAAACACACACGGCCCCGGGTATTCCACACCTGGAGAACATTCTAACAACAGACGCTGCAAAGACGTTCCCCTAAAGAGAAACTCAGTTTCTAACTTCCCTTAGGGAAAAATAGGAGGCCCAGAACTTTCCAGAAAATCAAGCCTGGGAGGAAGCCCCTCACCTCTGGCACTTCCTAAACCTGCCTTCCCGCAGGTGCTCAGGGATGTCCCCGCGCCAGCCCCGTCCACCCAGGACGGCAGCAGGGCTCAGGCAGCCAGCACCTGGGCAGCAGGCGAAGCAACCCCAGGGTGAAAACGTCATCCCAGGCACCACTTCCCGGAGCCCCTCAGCAAGAAAAACAGAGGCGGGACCAGAACCGAGGGCTGACTCGAGGCTGGGGAGCCACAGACCCGCACAGCTCAATCATCGGACACGCTCCGCTGTGGACAGAGGAGCCCAGCCCAGGGAGAGGCCAGCACAGAGATCCTCGTGCCGGCTCCACGGGCCAGCGTCCCCCAGGGCTGCAAGTTTGCGATCACAGCTTCAGAATCGGGTTCCAGAATCTTCCGGAATCAAAGACACACCCAACTGTAAAGCTGCCAGGACAGCAGGGCCCAGGAGCAGGCTCAGGGGAGGAGCAGGTAGAAACCCCACACACAGCACACACGTGTGCATGCTTACTCCACACATGCCACCCCTTCACCCGATACTATACACGCAAACGCCTCTATGCACTCCATACACACCCTCAAATACACTCACCAAATGTGATGCGTGTACACACTCCACACACCCTCCAACATACACGACACACGCATGAACACGCTCACTCCACACACACCTGCTAAATACACTCACCACACACGCACAAACGTGACACACGTGCACACTCATTCCAGACCTCACGCCCCTCACCAAGTACACAGGTGCACACATCCCCAAGTCCAGCACCTGCAGACTCCACAAGCTTTGGTTTCCCCCACTGTTTCTCTCATCACATGAGATCCACACACACACACGTGTCATTTACTGACATCTAACACCCGGGGAGGCCCTTAGACAGAACTGCAGTCACAAGTCGGCTTCATTCAGGCATTCATCACCAGCCCCCGGAAGCCACCTCTCCTGTCCCCACGGGGAGGGGGGGCCGAGACCGCAGGCGTCGCTGGGCTTACAGATCCCCAGGCTGGCAACCCAGCGAAATCAGGAGGGCTCGGCCACGGCCCTGGAGGGAGACGGGTACTGGCTCAGGTATGCGGCACACGGGTCCTCATTTCCATGCGGCGTCACCTACGACAGCGTCGGGTGAAAGCCAGTGGGGCTTGGCATTCCTGGGATAGACGGTCCTGGAATTACAAGGGAAGCTTTTTCACTTCTCCCCTCTGAACACATGAGGTCCATGGTCCCCGCTCACATCTAACCCTGGGAATCGGAATCGGTGACTCCTTGTCCACCTGAGGACCACCCAAGAGGATCCACACACCTGCTGCAACAGCAGCACTGCACCTGGTCCGCAGGGTAGCAAAGCAAATCCCACCTTTTGACGAAAACTGGATTACCCCGACACTGGCAGCCTGCAGTGTGTATATATCGTCAGGCCCCCACATCTGCGGCGCCACCTGCAAGAGGAACACAAACCCTTAGTCCCGGGTTCTCACGATGGCCTGTGAGGTGGATGCTGGCACCTTCTCTCCTCCCAGTGGAGAGGAGAGAAGGCCAGGGCCAGAGCTGGCGTGTCAGGAGGGTCAGGGTTCAAAAACCCCATCATCCACCTCACACAGCAGCCCTGACCGTTCAAGTGACTTCTATCATCAGCCTGAAAATGGACCACAGTTACCAGTAATTCTGAGTGCTGTTCCTTCTGACGTCAGACATTTCGCTAGAAAGATTTTGCCAGATCTGCTTTCAAAATCCTATGCTATGAAATGTCTAACGAAAATCTGAGCTGTGAAATAAAGCACACATTTCAATGAATCCCAAAATGACTATCCCGAAGGAAGTTGTAACTTGAAGTGAAAAATACCCTCTAAAAGACATCAGCCAGAATTACCTGCCATCATTACTGATCCCATATGATTAATGAATTCTACAGCATCCTCTCAGATATAAACTTAAAACCATGAGCTGAATGCACATGTTAGCACAACCAAAGTTCTGCTTTCATAAGCAGCACAGGCGTCTCTGGAGAGGATTTTAATTGGGACTACAATGCGCACGGTGGTGGTAAGAGGTTTCATGCCGGCTGTTCTCCAAGGTGCAACACAGAAACACCACTAACCTCGAAGACACCTTTGTAACGGAGATGATGAGAGACGATGTGGACAGAATACTGGAAATATTTGAAAAGGAGAAACAATGCAAGGAAAGAATCTTATCAGTTACCCTTTAACACGCTTAGAAAAAACCGATTTCTCTTTTGGGATGATTAAAGAAGAAAACGACATTTCTGGATTTTTCTTTTTCTTGTCTTTTTTTTACATTTTCCTTTCTGAGACAGGGTCTTGGCTCTGTCACCAAGACTGGAGTACAGTGGAGCAATCACAGCTCACCGTAGCCTTAAGTGTTCTTCCCACCTCGGACTCCAGAGTAGCAGGGACCACAGGCACGCACCACCATACTCAGCTAATTTTTCTGTTGTGAGAGAGATGGGGTGTCTTGCTCTGTTGTCCAGGCTGCTCTTGAACTCCTTGGCCTCACAAAGTGCTGCGATTACATTACAGGCATAAGCCAGCGTGCCCAACCAACCTTTTTCTTAATTCTATAACAATTACGCCGCATTCAGAGGAAGGATAACTATTAGTGAGAAGAGACTTGGCGAAGCAATATGTTGATACGAAAACAAAATGGTAACAATTCCTCCTTGTGACATTTGAGTTTGAAACTGTTAACATACCAAGCAAAAATGATAGCTCAAATCAGGTTTTACAAAGAAGTCCAATAGATGATGATTCCAATTGTATGTTTGTTTCTAGATCTGAGAAAGTCAGTCATAGCCAACTTCTACAGTTTTGTTGCCATAGACCCAAGATTAAATCACAATGTGCGTGCGAACGTGCCCCAGGGTGCGGCAGGGAACCCCACGCCCACCAAGCACGCATATGCAGAAATATTTTGCCCAAATCTATTTTCCAACATAGAATTAAAGAGGTCCCAGATATACTTCTCTCTCTCCCCACCAAGTATGTGAGGTCAAGTTTATCCTAGTATTCGATAAAAAGGCTCATGTGAAAAAGGGAACAGCAACGCTCAGGCGACCCACGCAGGCCCCGGCAGACGCTCTATAGCAGAAGGGACGCGGCACAGGCAGGGCTGTGGGTGCACCTGCACCCTCGCTAACCTCATGGTGCAAGCACCCGAGGCTCTACAGATTCCACTCCCAGAGTTAGTGGGAAACTCCATCCTAGCACCGGGATGCTCTGCGTTGCTAGATGTACCTGCTTTAAGATATGCATGAACTGTCCTTACTCTACACACGAGACTCACTAGGAGATACTTTCAGATTTATCGGAAAAGAGACATTCCAGCAAATGCATTTCTGTAAGATTCTCTACCTCTTTTCACTGGGGGGGGTGGGGGAGGGGGGAGGGGGAAAAGGTAACTTGCCTCCAAGGGTTGGAGACAAAGCCGTTACTGCAAGACAAGAGTGCTGCGCACCCCGGGAACCGCTGCGCCACGAGGCACGAGGCACGAGGCACGAGGCACGGCCGTGCACCCCGGACGCAGGAGTAGCACACGAGGCTAGCACAGGTTGACGCCAGCCCTCTCCAGAAGCAGGCCTGTCCCTTCCTCCTCCCCCTCAGCCCCCAGCTCCCTCCAGGCCTCAGTGGCTGCTGACAGGGCAGAGGCCACAACTAGAGGAGGCTCTCAACTCCACCAGGGACAGGAGCCCCGGACGCTGGGGACTCCGCTGCTGCCCTCCGCGCCCACCTCCCTCTGCTCCGCCCTATCTCAGGAGCCAGGCGTGGCCACTTTGACCCTCTCCTTCCCTTCTGTGACTCCTACAAAAACCAGTCCAGCGAGTCCAGGCTGCCTCGCACGCCACGGATGCCCGGCACAGGCCACATGTCCTCATCCAAGCTCCTGGGGCAAGAAGGCTCTTGCAGTATTTCGCTTTCTGGTTGAGCATCCCCAGCCTGAAATCCAAAGTGCCCCGAAGAGCATTTCCTGCGAGTGTCATATGAGGGAGAGCTCGGAATGTTTCAGGTTTCAGAGCATTTTGGAGTAGGGACGCTCAGCCTGAATTTGAACGTCTTTTCAAGGAGGCCACACACTGAAGCCCCCGATGTCCGCCCCACACAATCCCAGCACACCCTCTGAAGTCCCCAGCAACAAGATTTTCTTTCTTCAAAAAAAATAAAAAATAAATAAATAAATAAAAAACCCCAAGTCACATAAACTCACACGCAACCACTGAAGGGGGTTGTGGACACCTGCACAGACTGGATGAAATGGAACTGTCACATCTTTACCAGGGTAATTTCAAGTCATTCCTCAAAACACACACCTGTTTTACTGAGCTGCATTTTAAGGTGAACACACACAAATCATTTCGGGGAAACAAATGTCACTTTGGGCCGTGTGTGGTTTCTTGACTCCTGGGAATAACTCAGCGTTCACACCCTCACTTCTGGATAAGGGAGAAGATGCAAAGAAATCTGTTAAAACAAAGACATGGAAACAAGTTTAAGAAGGGTTTGAAAGGTTCCTCCTGTCCCCCTGGAGGGGAGAGGAGGACGCCTGGAAGGCTTACGGGGGACAGGAGCACAGCCTCCTCGGTGTGCCATGGACGTCGCCTCGCTGAGGGGAGAGGACGATGCCTGGAAGGCTCACGGGGGTGGGAGCACAGCCTCCTCAGTGCTTTCTACACTCAGCAGCTTCAGAGATTCCCGTAGAAGCAGAACGCGTGAGAACCGAGTCCGGAACACACCCCAAGGAAAGGGGATGAGGGGTCAACAAAAGCATTCGCTCATTACCAAGGAGCACGGGCATGACGCCGCTTCAAAGAACGTGTGAAAAAGTCACTCACGGGTGTTTCAGAAAATAAGGGTAGCGTGAGATTGCTCGATCAGTTCAAACAGGCTGCCATCCCCCAGGCCATGAAGCCCCTGAGATGAGCCTCTCACAGTGAACAGAAGTCACTCGCACCTCTGCCAGAGAAAGTCCTACAAGCCGACACGTGACCTCACGAAACCTGGCCTACAGCCCGTCGACCACAGTGAGTCTGACACGGTACATCCCTCCAGATGGTTAAGGACCCCAGCCTTCTCGGCACCAGGGATGGGTATCGCGGAAGACAATTTTTCTGAGGGGTGGTTTTGAAATGCAACTGTTCCACCTCAGGTCAGGCATTGGATCCTCATAAGGAGCACCTCCGAGATCCCTTCACATGCCGTTTACAATAGGGTCCCAGCGCCTAGGAGAATCTAAATGCTGCCGCTGATCCAAGAGGAGGCAGAGCTCAGGCGGTCATGCTCACTTCGCCCGCCACTCACCTCCGGCTATGACCCCGGTCCCTAACAGACCATGGACCAGCACCAGTCTGCAGTCCAGGACTAAGCCCTACTGGCCAGCACACACACACCAGCCCAGGTGGAGACACTACTCGTGACCCTGGCTGGGCAGGAAGGAAGCCTGAGGGCCATTTCCTGACCAGGATGCCACACCCCCGACCCAAATACAGAGGTTCCCCATAAAAACCCACTGTACACTCACCAGAAAACAGAGCCACACCTGGGCAACACAACAAGACCCCCCCATCCCTGCAACAAAGAAAAGAAAAATTAGCCAGGCATGCTGGTGCGCGCCCCAGGTCCCAGCTGCTCGGGTGACTGAGGGGGGGAGGATCGCCTGAGCCAGGGATCACGCCACCGCATGCCAGCCTGGGTGACAGAGCAAGACCCTGTCTCGGAAAATATAAATAAACTAAAAACCAACAGAAACTGGGTGCATGTAGGGTGGAAGAAACGCCGCAGGAGACTAGCGAACGGCACCACAGGGTTTCTATCAGGAAGAACAGCACGTCTCCCAACCAAGTGCTCACGCCCTCATGAGACCCTGTGCTTGGGAAGCACCAGCGAGGCCACGTGGCTGGCCTCTTCCTGCTTTAAATCAAGTGGAACCAGACGCTGTGATGACACACAGGGACTATGACAAACCCTGGAGGTTCTAACTGAGAAAACAATGACATGTGTGAGTTCCTATGACAACGTCTCAAAACAATGGAAGGAGGGTACCGTTTGCAGATAAGACAACTTCTGAAGTCTATTCAAGTGTTACCTCTTGGGAAAATAGGGAAGACTCATTTTCTCCATAGACAGCGCACACACAGCACTTTGCCACACATAATACAAGGCGGTTTATGGCAGTGGCCGCATATTTTCACGTGTATCACCTTTTGGGCATCTTCTAGGTTTGCTAGAGCCGGCGGCTACTTTTATTCCCCACAAAACACACAGAAATGCATGAGCATTATCTCCTCTCATGGAGCATCTACACTAATAGGAAGAAGAATGTCGTGCTCCAAGTGTACCTGCAAACACGGTTTTCTTCTGAAAACCCAAGTGCATGCAAAGCAAACACGGCATATCACTAAAGCGCACAGGAGAGCAGAGCACCTCTGAGTAGAAAGCATGTAAAGGATAGCTAGTTGGGAACATTATTTTAAAACGTTTCTATGGATATGAGTTATCCCAGGGAGCCCGTTTGGTACCTGCATTCAAAGGCAATTCATTATTCGACATCCAACCTTTAACAGAAGGTTCACAGTAAGATCCCCGGAAACGGCATTCCCCTGGTGACTTTTCAATGCTCAGATTTCAGTATCGATACAGCTTGGTAAGCAGTCAGGAGAGGGGCGGCTCAGAGGCTGAAAGCACACAGGTCAGGGCCCTCCTGTGTCCGACAGCCTCACCTGGGCCTCGCTTTCTGCACTGCCCAGGGCTGCTCATGAGATTGTGCCGAAACGGATCTGTGCACGCCAAACAGCTCTCAGCAGGGGCTCAACAGCCAGAAGCCGTTCCACCACACCGTCATCCCCCTTCTAACCAGAGAACACCCGATACAGAAACAGGAGAAACAGGTATTAAATGAGTTGGCAAAGCCAAAATCCACCCGGATCTACCACTCCAAAACAAACATACACCACACTGCCCAATATTGATGGGAGCCAAAAACATGGAAGTCCTGAGAGCCCACACTGACCACAGCCAGACACCACTTCTGCAAGAACCAAGCACGCGCCTAGAGATCGCCCGTGATGACCCAGGAGAGCAGCTTGGAGCAGAGACAAACGTGAAGGAGAGGCACAGGGGCCAGGGTGCTGGGTGTGCCCGTCTGTGTGACCTCACTGAGATTGCTGACCTCTGGCCCTTGGTGTCCGTCCTGTGGAGGAGGTAGCCCCCAAATCCCTGCCTCCCTTCAGCGCTGACGGAGGCTGCCCTGAAGCCTCCCCAGGGCTGAGACCGCTTCGAAATCCTGTCAACTGCACACCCACATAAGCACACAAATAAACAAAGTGTCAAGTACGCAGACAGGAAAAGAAAAGTATGCCAATCCTCCCCTATCCAACAGGCATTGAAAAAGGAACAGGAAAATTGTGGTAGTCTTGAAACCACCACCAGCTATCACGTCCTGTTGAGATGTTTTAGCCAATCAGGAACATCTCTTTACCAAGCACCTGTGTGTTTAGGAAGTCCGTTGACAGATTCCAAACAACCTCGGAGCCTGCGACCTGACCCCCATTCTACGCGCATCACCTCTCCGGCGGAACAAGCCCTGGACACCATTCAGATGGTGAGGAACAGGAACAAGGGTAGCTTTCCCTGACCACCACCAAACAAGCTCGACCCCGAGGAGCCCGGAGAACAGCGACGTTTGCTTAGACGCTTTCCCACTGACCTTGTCAGAGCGAACGTTCCCATCCCACGCCACCCAGTGTTTGACTCTCCCTGGGATGCCAGCAGCCGCCAACCCTCACAACTCACAAGCTGGAAACAGAGGCCAAGCTGACAGGAGGGAGGCCTCTCTCCATCCCCTACTGAATTCGCTCAGGACACGGAGGTTCCCAAACACACACGGCCCCGGGTATTCCACACCTGGAGAACATTCTAACAACAGACGCTGCAAAGACGTTCCCCTAAAGAGAAACTCAGTTTCTAACTTCCCTTAGGGAAAAATAGGAGGCCCAGAACTTTCCAGAAAATCAAGCCTGGGAGGAAGCCCCTCACCTCTGGCACTTCCTAAACCTGCCTTCCCGCAGGTGCTCAGGGATGTCCCCGCGCCAGCCCCGTCCACCCAGGACGGCAGCAGGGCTCAGGCAGCCAGCACCTGGGCAGCAGGCGAAGCAACCCCAGGGTGAAAACGTCATCCCAGGCACCACTTCCCGGAGCCCCTCAGCAAGAAAAACAGAGGCGGGACCAGAACCGAGGGCTGACTCGAGGCTGGGGAGCCACAGACCCGCACAGCTCAATCATCGGACACGCTCCGCTGTGGACAGAGGAGCCCAGCCCAGGGAGAGGCCAGCACAGAGATCCTCGTGCCGGCTCCACGGGCCAGCGTCCCCCAGGGCTGCAAGTTTGCGATCACAGCTTCAGAATCGGGTTCCAGAATCTTCCGGAATCAAAGACACACCCAACTGTAAAGCTGCCAGGACAGCAGGGCCCAGGAGCAGGCTCAGGGGAGGAGCAGGTAGAAACCCCACACACAGCACACACGTGTGCATGCTTACTCCACACATGCCACCCCTTCACCCGATACTATACACGCAAACGCCTCTATGCACTCCATACACACCCTCAAATACACTCACCAAATGTGATGCGTGTACACACTCCACACACCCTCCAACATACACGACACACGCATGAACACGCTCACTCCACACACACCTGCTAAATACACTCACCACACACGCACAAACGTGACACACGTGCACACTCATTCCAGACCTCACGCCCCTCACCAAGTACACAGGTGCACACATCCCCAAGTCCAGCACCTGCAGACTCCACAAGCTTTGGTTTCCCCCACTGTTTCTCTCATCACATGAGATCCACACACACACACGTGTCATTTACTGACATCTAACACCCGGGGAGGCCCTTAGACAGAACTGCAGTCACAAGTCGGCTTCATTCAGGCATTCATCACCAGCCCCCGGAAGCCACCTCTCCTGTCCCCACGGGGAGGGGGGG
>NW_027327188.1:0-18860 GCF_047675955.1 Chlorocebus sabaeus
ATCACTTTGCCAATTCCACAAGAACAGTCTTAGAGAAAGGCTTCTTGTGGGGAAAGCTGTAACTCTGTGAGATGAATTAACAGAACAGAAAGCAGTTTCTCAGAAAGCTTCTTTGCAGTTTATAACACAAGATATTTCCTTTTTCACCATAGCCCTGTATGGGCTTTCAAATATCAACTTGTAAATTCCTCAAGAATAGTCTTAGCGAAAGTGTTCTTGAGGGGAACAGAGTGACTCTGTGAGATGAATTAACAAAGCACAAAGCAGTTTCTCAGAAAGCTTCATTCTAGTTTTTAATGAAACATATTTCCTATTTCACCATAGCTCTCTAGGGGCTTCCAAATATCCCTTTGCAAATTCCGCAAGAACAGTCTTTGCGAAAGGCTTCTTGAGAGGAAAGCAGTAACTCTGTGAGAAGAATTAACAGAACACAAAGCAGTTTCTTAAAAAGATTCTTTCCAGTTTTTTACAGAAGGTATTTCCTTTTTCACCATAGCCCTCTATGGGCTTCCAAATATCACTTTGCGAATTCCACAAGAACAGCCTTAGTGAAAGGCTTCTTGACGGGAAACCTGTATATCTGTGAGATGAATTAACAGAACAGAAAGCAGTTTCTCAGAAAGCTTCTTTACGGTTTTTAACGGAAGATATTTCCTTTTTCACCATAGCCCTCTACGGGCTTCCAAATATCACTTTGCAAATTCCACAAGAACAGCCTCAGTGAAATACTTCTTTAAGGGAAAGCTGAAGCTCTGTGAGATGAATTATCAGAACACAAAGCAGTTTCTCAGAATGCCTCTTTTCAGTTTTTATCTTAGGATACTTCCTTTTTCACCGTAGCCCTCTAAGGGCTTCCAAATATCACTTTGCCAATTCCACAAGAACAGCCTTAGCGAAAGGCTTCTTGAAGGGAATGCTGTAAGTCTGTGAGATGAATTAATGGAACGCAAAGCAGTTTCTCAGAAAGCTTCTTTCCAGTTTTTAACGGAAGATATTGCCTTTTTCACCGCAGCCCTCTCTAGCCTTCCAAATATCACTTTGCCAATTCCACAAGAACAGTCTTAGCGAAAGACTTCTTGAAGGGAAAGCGGTAACTCTGTTACATGAATTAACAGAACACGAAACAGTTTCTCAGAAAGCTTCTTTCCAGTTTTTAACTGAAGATACTTCCTTTTACCCCATAGGCCTCTAAGGGCTTCCAAATACCACTTTTCAAATTCCACCAGAACAGACTTAGCGAAGGCTTCTTGAAAGGAAATCTGTAACTCTGTGAGATGAATTAAGAGAACACAGCGCAGTTTCTCAGAAAGCTTCTTTCCAGTTTTTAACGGAAGATATTTCCTTTTTCACCATAGTCCTCTATGGGTTTCAAAATATCACTTTGCAAATTCCACAAGAACAGTCTTAGCGAAAAGCTTCTTGAGGGGAAAGCTGTAACACTGTGAGATGAATTAACAGAACACAAAGCAGTTTCTCAGAAAGATTCTTTCCAGGTTTTAACTGAAGATATTTCCTTTTTCACCATAGCCCTCTATGGGCTTCCAAATATCACTTTGCAAATTCCACAAGAAGAGTCTTACCGAAACATTTCTTCAGGGAAAAGCTGTAACTCTGAGAGAAGAATTAACAGAACACATAGCAGTTCCTCAGAAAGCTTCCTTCCAGTTTTTAACGGAAGATATTTCCTTTTTCACCATAGCCTGCTATGGGCTGCCAAATATCACTGTGGATATTCCACATGAACAGGCTTAGCGAAAGGCTTCTTGAGGGAAAAGCTGTAACTCTGTGAGATGAATTAACAGAACACAAAGCAATTTCTCAGATAGCTTCTTTCCAGTTTTTAACTGAAGATACTTCCTTTTTCCCCATAGCCCTCTATGGGCTTCCAAATATCACACTTTACATTCCACAAGAACAGCGTTAGCGAACGGCTTCTTGAAGGGAAAGCTGTAACTCTGTTAGATGAATTAACAGAACACAAAGCAGTTTCTCAGAAAGCTTCTTTCCAGTTTTTAAAGAAAGATATTTCCTTTTTCACCATAGCCCTCTAAGGGCTTCAAAATATCACTTTGCAAATTCCACAAGAACAGTCTTAGCGAAAGGCCTCATGAGGGGAAAGCTCTAACTCTGTGAGATGAATTAACAGAACCCAAAGCAGTCTCTCAGAAATCTTCTTTCCAGTTTTTAATGGAAGATATTTCCTTTTTTACCTTAGCCCTCTATGGGCTTCCAAATATCACTTGGCAAATTCCACAAGAACAGTCTTAGCTAAAGTCTTCTTCAGCGAAAAGCTGTAACTCGGTGAGATGTCTTACACGAACACAGGGCACTTTCTCAGAAAGCTTCTTTCCAGTTTGTAATGGTAATATGTCCTATTTCACCATTGCCCTCTAAGGGCTTCCAAATATCACTTTGCAAATATCACAAGAACAGTCTTAGCGAAAGGCTTCTTGAGGGGAAAGCTGTAAGTCGGTGAGATGTATCAACACAACACACGGCAATTTTTCAGAATGCTTCTTTCCAGTTTTTAACAGAAGATATTTCCTTTTTCACCATAGCACTCTACGGGCTTCCAAATATCACTTTGCAAATTTCACAAGAACAGTCTTAGTGAACGGATTATTGACGGGAAGGCTGTAATTCTGTGAGATGAACTAACAGAACACAGAGCATTTTCTCAGAAAGCTTCTTTTCAGTTTTTATCTTAGGATATTTCCATTTTCACCATAGTCCTCTATGGGCTTCCAAATATCACTTTGCAAATCCCACAAGAACAGTCTTAGCGAAAGGTTTCTTGAGCGCAAAGCTGTAACGCGGTGAGATGTATTACGCGAACCACACGGCAGTTTCTCAGAAAGCATTTTTGAAGTTTTTACCGGTAGATATTTCCTTTTTTACCGTAGCCCTGTATGGGCTTCCAAATATCACTTTGCAAATTTCACAAGAACAGTCTTAGCGAAAGGATTGTTGACAGAAAGCTGTAAGTCCGTGAGATGTATTAACACAACACACGGCAATTTCTCAGAATGCTTCTTTCCAGTTTTAACGGAAGATATTTTCTTTTTCACCATAGCCCTCTATGGGCTTCCAAATATCACTTTGCAAATTTCACAAGAACAGCCTTAGTGAACGGATTCTTGAGGGGAAAGCTGTAACTCTGTTACATGAATTAACAGAACACAAAGCAGTTTCTCAGAAAGCTTCTTTTCGGTTTTTATCTTAGGATATTTCCATTTTCACCATAGCCCTCTATGGACTTCCAAATATCACTTTGCAAATTCCACAAGAACAGGCTTAGCGGAAGGCTTGTGGAGGAGAAAGCTCTAACTCTGAGAGACGAATTAAGAGAACAAAAAGCAGTTTCTAAGAAATCTTCTTTCCAGTTTTTAACGGAAGATATCTCCTTTAACACCATAGCACCTAGGGGCTTCAAAATATCACTTTGCAAATTCCACAAGAACAGTCTTAGCGAAGGGCTTCTTGAGGAGAGAGGTGTAATTCTCCGAGATGAATTAACAGAACACAAAGCATTTTCTCAGAAAGCCTCTTTCTAGGTTTTAACTGAAGATATTTCCTTTTTCACCATAGCCCTCTATGGGCTTCCAAATATCACTTTGCAAATCCCACAGGAACAGTCTTAGTGAAAGGCTTCTGGAAGGGAAAGCTGTAACCCTGTGGGATGAAATAACAGAACACAAAGCAGTTTCTCAGAATGCTTCTTTCCAGTTTTTAACCGAAGATATTTCCTTTTTCACCATAGCGCTCTATGGGCTTCCAAATATCAGTTTGCAAATTCCACAAGAACAGTCTTAGGTAAAGGCTTCTGTAGGGGAAAGCAGTAACTCTGTGAGATGAATTAACAGAACACAAAGCAGTTTCTCAGAAAGTTTCTTTCAAGTTTTTAACTGAAGATATTTCCTTTTTCACCGTAGTCCACTTTGGGCTTCCAAATATCTCTCTGCAAATCCCACAAGAATAGTCTTAGCGAAAGGCTTCTTGAGGGAAAAGCTGAAACTCGGTGAGGTGTATTAACAGAACACACGGCAGTGTCTCAGAAAGCTTCTTTCCACTTTTTAACGGAAGATATTTCCTTTTTCACCATAGCCCTCTAGGGGCTTCGAAATATCACTTTGAAAATTCCAATAGAACGGTCTTAGCGAAAGGCTTCTTGAGGGGAAAGCTGTGATTTGGAGAGATGTATTTTCAGAACACACGGCAGTTTCTGATAAAGTTTCCTTCCAGTTTTTAACGGAAGATATTTCCTTTTTCACCAAAGCCCTCTATGGGCTTCCAAATATCACTTTGCAAATTTCACAAGAACAGTCTTAGTGAACGGCTTCTTGAGGGGAAAGCTGTAACTCTGTGAGATGAACTAACAAAACACAAAGCAGTTTCTCAGAAAGCTTCTTTTTGGTTTTTATCTTAGGATATTTCCATTTTCACCATAGCCCTCTCTGGGCTTCCAAATATCACTTCGCCATTTCCACAAGAGCAGTCTTAGCGAAAGGCTTCTGGAAGGGAAAGCTGTAAACCTGTGAGATGAAAAAACATAACACAAAGCAGTTTCTCAGAAATCGTCTTTCCAGTTTTTAACGGAAGATATTTCCTTTTACAGCATAGCCCCATATGGGCTTCAAAATATCACTTTGCAAATTCCACAAGAACAGTCTTAGCGAAAGGCTTCTTGAGGGGAAAGCTGTAACACTGTGAGATGAATTAACAGAATGCAAAGCAGTTTCTCAGAAAGCTTCTTTCCACTTTTTAACGGAAGATATTTCCTTTTTCAAAATTGCCTCTAAGGGCTTCCAAATACCACTTTGCAAATAGCACAAGAACAGTCTTAGCGAAAGGCTTCTTGAGGGGAAAGCAGAAACTCTGTGAGATGAACTAACAGAACACAAAGCAGTTTCTCAGAAAGCTTCTTTCCTGTTTTACATGGAAGATATTTCCTTTTTCACCATAGCCCTCTAAGGGCTTCCAAATATCACTTTGAAAATTCCAGAAGAATCGTCTTAGCGAAAGGCTTCTTGAGGTGAAAGGGGAAAGCTGTAACTCTGTGAGATGATATAACAGAAACCAAAGCAGTTTCTCAGAAAGCTTCTTTTCAGTTTTTATCTTAGAATATTTCCTTTTTCACCATAGCCCTCTTTGGTCATCCAAATATCACATTGCAAATTCCACAAGAATAGTCGTAGTGAACGGTGTCTTCAGGGGAAAGCTGTAACTCTGTGAGATGAATTAACAGAACACAAAGCAGTATCTCAGAAACCTTCCTTCCAGTGTTTAACGGAAGATATTTCCTTTTCATCATAGCCCTCTATGGGCTTCCAAATATCACTTTTCAAATTCCACAAGAACAGTCTTAGTGAAAGGCTTCTTGAGGGGAAAGCTGTAACTCTGCTGGACGAATTAACAGAACACAGAGCAGTTTCTTAGAATTCTTCTATTCTGTTTTTATCTTAGGATATTTCCTTTTTCACCATAGCTCTCTATGCGCTTCCAAATATCACATTGCAAATTCCACAAGAACAATATTAGCGAAAGGCTTCTTGAGGGGAAAGCTGTAATTCTGTCAGATGAATTAACAGAACACAAAGTAGTTTTTCAGAAAGCTTCTTTCCAGTTTTTAACTGAAGATATTTCCTTTTTCACCATAGACACCTATGGGCTTCCAAATATCAGTTTGCAAATTCCACAAGAACAGTCTTAGCCAAAGACTTCTTGAGGGGAAAGGAGTAACTCTGGGAGATGAATTAACAGAACACAAAGCAGTTTCTCAGGAGGCTTCTTTCCAGTTTTTAACTCAAGATATTTCCTTTTTCACCATAGCCCTCTATGGGCTTCCAAATATCAATTTGCAAATTCCACAAGAACAGTCTTAGCGAAAGACTTCTTGAAGGAAAAGCTATATCTCTGTGAGATGAATTAACAGAACACAATGCAGTTTCTCAGAAAACTTCTTTCCAGTTTTTAATGGAAGATATTCCCTTTTTCACCGTAGCCCTCAAAGGGTTTCCAAATATCACTTTGCAAATTCCACAAGAACAGTCTTAACGAATGGCTTCTTGAGGGGAAAGCTGTAATAATGTGAGATGAATTAACAGAACACAAAGCAATTTCTCAGAAAGCTTCTTTTCAGTTTCTTACCGAAGATATTTCCTTTTTCACCATAGCCCTCTACGGGCTTCCAAATATCACTTTTCAAATTCCACAAGAACAGTCTTAGCGAAAGGTTTCTTGAGGGGAAAGCTGTAACTCTTTGAGATGAATTAACAGAACACAAAGCAGTTTGTCAGAAAGCTTCTTTTCAGTTTTTATCTTAGGATATTTACTTTTTCACTATAGCCCTCTCTGGGCTTCCAATTATCACTTTGCAAATTACACAAGAACAGTCTTAGCGAAAGTCTTCTTGAGTGGAAAGCTGTTACTCTGTGAGATGAATTAACAGAACACAAAGCACTTTCTCAGGAAGCTTCTTTCCAGTTTTTCTCTTAGGATATTTGCTTTTTCACCCTAGCCCTCTATGGGCTTCCAAATATCACTTTGCAAATTCCACAAGAACAGTCTTAGCAAATGGCGTCTTGAGGCATAAGCTGGACTCTGTGAGATGAATTAACAGAACACAAAGCAGTTTCTCAGAAAGCTGCTTTCAAGTTTTTAACGGAAGATATTTCATTATCACCATAGCCCTCTATCGGCTTACTAATATCACTTTGAAAATTCCACTTGAACAGTCTTAGCAAAATGCTTATTGAGGGGAAAGCTGTAACTCTGTGAGTTGAGTTAACAGATCATAAACCAGTTTCTCAGAAAGCTTCTTTCTAGTTTTTAACGGAAGATATTACCTTTTTCAGCATAAGCCTCGATGGGCTTCCAAATATCACTTTGCAAATTCCACAAGAACAGTCTTAGCGAAACGCTTCTAGGGGAAAAGCTGTAACTCTGAGATGATTTAACAGAACAAAAAGCAGTCTCTCAGAAAGCTTCTTTCAAGTTTTTAAGTGAGGATGTTTCCTTTTTCACCACAGCCCTCTATGGGCTGCCAAATATCACTTTGTAAATTCCACAAGAACACTCTTAGCGAAAGTCTTCTTGAGGGGAAAGCTCTAACTCTGTGAGATGAATTAACAGAACACAAAGCAGTTTGTCAGAAAGCTTCTTTTCGCTTTTTATGTTAGGATATTTCCTTTTTCACCATAGCTCTATGGGCTTCCAAATATCACTTTGCAAAATCACCAAGAACAGTCTTAGCGAAAGGCTGCTTGTGGAGAAAGATATAACTCTGTGAGATGAATTAACAGGACACAAAGCACTTTCTAAGAAAGCTTCTTTCCAGGATTTAACGGAAGATATTTCCTTTTTCACCATAGACCTCTATGGGCTTCAAAATATCATCTTGTAAATTCCACAAGTAGAGTCTTATGGAAAGGCTTCTTGAGGGGAAAGCTGTAACTCTATGAGATGAATTTACAGAACACAAAGTTTCCCAGAAAGCTTCTTTCCAGTTTTTAACGGAAACTACTTCCTTTTTCAACATAGCCCTCTACGGTCTTCCAACTATCACTTTGCAAATTCCACAAGAACAGTCTTAATGAACGGATTCTTGAGGGGAAAGCTGCAATTCTGTGACATAAATTAAGAGAACACAAAGCAGTTTCTCAGAAAGCTTCTTTCCAGTTCTTAACTGAAGATATTTCCTTTTTAACCATAGCCCTCTTGGGCTTCCAAATATCACTTTACAATTTCCACAAGAACAGTCATAGCGAAAGGCTTCTTGAGGGGAATGCTGTAACTCTGTGAGATGAATTAACAGAACACAAAGCAGCTTCTCAGAAAGCTTCTTCCCACTTTTTAACTGAAGATAATTCCTGTTTCACGATAGCCCTCTGTGGCCTTCCAACTATCACTTTGCAAATTCCACGGGAAAAGTCTAAGCGAAAGGCTTCAAGTGGTGAAAGTTCTAAGTCTGTGAGATGAATTAACAGAATACAAAGCAGTTCCTCACAAATCTTCTTTGCCGTTTTTAACTGAAGATATTTCCTTTTTCACCATAGCCCTCTATGGGCTACCAAATATCACTTTGCAAAAATCACAAGAACAGTCTTAGTGAACGACTTCTTGAGGAGAAAGCTGTGACTCTGTGACATGAATTAACAGAAAACAAACCAGTTTCTCAGAAAGTTTCTTTCCAGTTTTTAACGGAAGATATTTCCTTTTTCACCATAGCCCTCTATGGGCTTCCAAATATCACTTTGCAAATTCCACAAGAACAATCTTAGCGAAAGGCTTCTTGAGGGGAACGCTGTAACTCTCTGAGATGAATAAACACAACACAAAGCAGTTTCTCAAAAAGCTTCTTTCCAGTTTTTATCTTAGGGTATTTCCTTTTTCACCATAGCCCTCTATGGGCTTCCAAATATCGGTTTGCAAATTCCACAAGAATAGTCTTAGCAAATGGCTTCTTGAGGGGAAAGCCGTAACTATTTGAGATGATATAACAGAACTCAAAGCAGTTTCTCAGAAAGCTTCTATCCAGTTTTTATCTTAGGATATTTCCTTTTTCACCGTAGCCCTCTATGGGCATCCAAATGTCACTTTGCAAAATCCACAAGAACAGTCTTATTGATCAGAGCCTTGAGGGGAAAGCTGTAACTCTCTGAGAAGAATGAACAGAACACAAAGCAGTTTCTCAGAAAGCTTCCTTCCAATTTTTAACGAAAGATATTTCCTTTTCACCGTAGCCCTCTATGGGCTTACAAATATCACTTTGCAAATTCCACTAGAACAGTCTTAGAAAAAGGCTTACTGAGGGGAAAGCTGTAACTCTTTGAGATGAATTAACAGTACACAAAGCAGTTTCTCAGAAAGCTTCTTTTCACTTTTTAACGGAAGGTATTTCCTTCTTCACCATTGCACTCTATGGGCTTTCAAATATCACTTTCCAAATTGCACAACAACACTGTTAGCGAAAGGTTTATTGAGGGGAAAGCTGTAACTCTATGAAATGAATTAAAAGAACACAACGCAGTTTCTCAGAACGCTTCTTTTCAGTTTTTATCTTAGGATATTTCCTTTTTCACCATAACCCTCTATGGGCTTCCAAATATCACTTTGCCAATTCCACAAGAACAGTCTTAGAGAAAGGCTTCTTGTGGGGAAAGCTGTAACTCTGTGAGATGAATTAACAGAACAGAAAGCAGTTTCTCAGAAAGCTTCTTTGCAGTTTATAACACAAGATATTTCCTTTTTCACCATAGCCCTGTATGGGCTTTCAAATATCAACTTGTAAATTCCTCAAGAATAGTCTTAGCGAAAGTGTTCTTGAGGGGAACAGAGTGACTCTGTGAGATGAATTAACAAAGCACAAAGCAGTTTCTCAGAAAGCTTCATTCTAGTTTTTAATGAAACATATTTCCTATTTCACCATAGCTCTCTAGGGGCTTCCAAATATCCCTTTGCAAATTCCGCAAGAACAGTCTTTGCGAAAGGCTTCTTGAGAGGAAAGCAGTAACTCTGTGAGAAGAATTAACAGAACACAAAGCAGTTTCTTAAAAAGATTCTTTCCAGTTTTTTACAGAAGGTATTTCCTTTTTCACCATAGCCCTCTATGGGCTTCCAAATATCACTTTGCGAATTCCACAAGAACAGCCTTAGTGAAAGGCTTCTTGACGGGAAACCTGTATATCTGTGAGATGAATTAACAGAACAGAAAGCAGTTTCTCAGAAAGCTTCTTTACGGTTTTTAACGGAAGATATTTCCTTTTTCACCATAGCCCTCTACGGGCTTCCAAATATCACTTTGCAAATTCCACAAGAACAGCCTCAGTGAAATACTTCTTTAAGGGAAAGCTGAAGCTCTGTGAGATGAATTATCAGAACACAAAGCAGTTTCTCAGAATGCCTCTTTTCAGTTTTTATCTTAGGATACTTCCTTTTTCACCGTAGCCCTCTAAGGGCTTCCAAATATCACTTTGCCAATTCCACAAGAACAGCCTTAGCGAAAGGCTTCTTGAAGGGAATGCTGTAAGTCTGTGAGATGAATTAATGGAACGCAAAGCAGTTTCTCAGAAAGCTTCTTTCCAGTTTTTAACGGAAGATATTGCCTTTTTCACCGCAGCCCTCTCTAGCCTTCCAAATATCACTTTGCCAATTCCACAAGAACAGTCTTAGCGAAAGACTTCTTGAAGGGAAAGCGGTAACTCTGTTACATGAATTAACAGAACACGAAACAGTTTCTCAGAAAGCTTCTTTCCAGTTTTTAACTGAAGATACTTCCTTTTACCCCATAGGCCTCTAAGGGCTTCCAAATACCACTTTTCAAATTCCACCAGAACAGACTTAGCGAAGGCTTCTTGAAAGGAAATCTGTAACTCTGTGAGATGAATTAAGAGAACACAGCGCAGTTTCTCAGAAAGCTTCTTTCCAGTTTTTAACGGAAGATATTTCCTTTTTCACCATAGTCCTCTATGGGTTTCAAAATATCACTTTGCAAATTCCACAAGAACAGTCTTAGCGAAAAGCTTCTTGAGGGGAAAGCTGTAACACTGTGAGATGAATTAACAGAACACAAAGCAGTTTCTCAGAAAGATTCTTTCCAGGTTTTAACTGAAGATATTTCCTTTTTCACCATAGCCCTCTATGGGCTTCCAAATATCACTTTGCAAATTCCACAAGAAGAGTCTTACCGAAACATTTCTTCAGGGAAAAGCTGTAACTCTGAGAGAAGAATTAACAGAACACATAGCAGTTCCTCAGAAAGCTTCCTTCCAGTTTTTAACGGAAGATATTTCCTTTTTCACCATAGCCTGCTATGGGCTGCCAAATATCACTGTGGATATTCCACATGAACAGGCTTAGCGAAAGGCTTCTTGAGGGAAAAGCTGTAACTCTGTGAGATGAATTAACAGAACACAAAGCAATTTCTCAGATAGCTTCTTTCCAGTTTTTAACTGAAGATACTTCCTTTTTCCCCATAGCCCTCTATGGGCTTCCAAATATCACACTTTACATTCCACAAGAACAGCGTTAGCGAACGGCTTCTTGAAGGGAAAGCTGTAACTCTGTTAGATGAATTAACAGAACACAAAGCAGTTTCTCAGAAAGCTTCTTTCCAGTTTTTAAAGAAAGATATTTCCTTTTTCACCATAGCCCTCTAAGGGCTTCAAAATATCACTTTGCAAATTCCACAAGAACAGTCTTAGCGAAAGGCCTCATGAGGGGAAAGCTCTAACTCTGTGAGATGAATTAACAGAACCCAAAGCAGTCTCTCAGAAATCTTCTTTCCAGTTTTTAATGGAAGATATTTCCTTTTTTACCTTAGCCCTCTATGGGCTTCCAAATATCACTTGGCAAATTCCACAAGAACAGTCTTAGCTAAAGTCTTCTTCAGCGAAAAGCTGTAACTCGGTGAGATGTCTTACACGAACACAGGGCACTTTCTCAGAAAGCTTCTTTCCAGTTTGTAATGGTAATATGTCCTATTTCACCATTGCCCTCTAAGGGCTTCCAAATATCACTTTGCAAATATCACAAGAACAGTCTTAGCGAAAGGCTTCTTGAGGGGAAAGCTGTAAGTCGGTGAGATGTATCAACACAACACACGGCAATTTTTCAGAATGCTTCTTTCCAGTTTTTAACAGAAGATATTTCCTTTTTCACCATAGCACTCTACGGGCTTCCAAATATCACTTTGCAAATTTCACAAGAACAGTCTTAGTGAACGGATTATTGACGGGAAGGCTGTAATTCTGTGAGATGAACTAACAGAACACAGAGCATTTTCTCAGAAAGCTTCTTTTCAGTTTTTATCTTAGGATATTTCCATTTTCACCATAGTCCTCTATGGGCTTCCAAATATCACTTTGCAAATCCCACAAGAACAGTCTTAGCGAAAGGTTTCTTGAGCGCAAAGCTGTAACGCGGTGAGATGTATTACGCGAACCACACGGCAGTTTCTCAGAAAGCATTTTTGAAGTTTTTACCGGTAGATATTTCCTTTTTTACCGTAGCCCTGTATGGGCTTCCAAATATCACTTTGCAAATTTCACAAGAACAGTCTTAGCGAAAGGATTGTTGACAGAAAGCTGTAAGTCCGTGAGATGTATTAACACAACACACGGCAATTTCTCAGAATGCTTCTTTCCAGTTTTAACGGAAGATATTTTCTTTTTCACCATAGCCCTCTATGGGCTTCCAAATATCACTTTGCAAATTTCACAAGAACAGCCTTAGTGAACGGATTCTTGAGGGGAAAGCTGTAACTCTGTTACATGAATTAACAGAACACAAAGCAGTTTCTCAGAAAGCTTCTTTTCGGTTTTTATCTTAGGATATTTCCATTTTCACCATAGCCCTCTATGGACTTCCAAATATCACTTTGCAAATTCCACAAGAACAGGCTTAGCGGAAGGCTTGTGGAGGAGAAAGCTCTAACTCTGAGAGACGAATTAAGAGAACAAAAAGCAGTTTCTAAGAAATCTTCTTTCCAGTTTTTAACGGAAGATATCTCCTTTAACACCATAGCACCTAGGGGCTTCAAAATATCACTTTGCAAATTCCACAAGAACAGTCTTAGCGAAGGGCTTCTTGAGGAGAGAGGTGTAATTCTCCGAGATGAATTAACAGAACACAAAGCATTTTCTCAGAAAGCCTCTTTCTAGGTTTTAACTGAAGATATTTCCTTTTTCACCATAGCCCTCTATGGGCTTCCAAATATCACTTTGCAAATCCCACAGGAACAGTCTTAGTGAAAGGCTTCTGGAAGGGAAAGCTGTAACCCTGTGGGATGAAATAACAGAACACAAAGCAGTTTCTCAGAATGCTTCTTTCCAGTTTTTAACCGAAGATATTTCCTTTTTCACCATAGCGCTCTATGGGCTTCCAAATATCAGTTTGCAAATTCCACAAGAACAGTCTTAGGTAAAGGCTTCTGTAGGGGAAAGCAGTAACTCTGTGAGATGAATTAACAGAACACAAAGCAGTTTCTCAGAAAGTTTCTTTCAAGTTTTTAACTGAAGATATTTCCTTTTTCACCGTAGTCCACTTTGGGCTTCCAAATATCTCTCTGCAAATCCCACAAGAATAGTCTTAGCGAAAGGCTTCTTGAGGGAAAAGCTGAAACTCGGTGAGGTGTATTAACAGAACACACGGCAGTGTCTCAGAAAGCTTCTTTCCACTTTTTAACGGAAGATATTTCCTTTTTCACCATAGCCCTCTAGGGGCTTCGAAATATCACTTTGAAAATTCCAATAGAACGGTCTTAGCGAAAGGCTTCTTGAGGGGAAAGCTGTGATTTGGAGAGATGTATTTTCAGAACACACGGCAGTTTCTGATAAAGTTTCCTTCCAGTTTTTAACGGAAGATATTTCCTTTTTCACCAAAGCCCTCTATGGGCTTCCAAATATCACTTTGCAAATTTCACAAGAACAGTCTTAGTGAACGGCTTCTTGAGGGGAAAGCTGTAACTCTGTGAGATGAACTAACAAAACACAAAGCAGTTTCTCAGAAAGCTTCTTTTTGGTTTTTATCTTAGGATATTTCCATTTTCACCATAGCCCTCTCTGGGCTTCCAAATATCACTTCGCCATTTCCACAAGAGCAGTCTTAGCGAAAGGCTTCTGGAAGGGAAAGCTGTAAACCTGTGAGATGAAAAAACATAACACAAAGCAGTTTCTCAGAAATCGTCTTTCCAGTTTTTAACGGAAGATATTTCCTTTTACAGCATAGCCCCATATGGGCTTCAAAATATCACTTTGCAAATTCCACAAGAACAGTCTTAGCGAAAGGCTTCTTGAGGGGAAAGCTGTAACACTGTGAGATGAATTAACAGAATGCAAAGCAGTTTCTCAGAAAGCTTCTTTCCACTTTTTAACGGAAGATATTTCCTTTTTCAAAATTGCCTCTAAGGGCTTCCAAATACCACTTTGCAAATAGCACAAGAACAGTCTTAGCGAAAGGCTTCTTGAGGGGAAAGCAGAAACTCTGTGAGATGAACTAACAGAACACAAAGCAGTTTCTCAGAAAGCTTCTTTCCTGTTTTACATGGAAGATATTTCCTTTTTCACCATAGCCCTCTAAGGGCTTCCAAATATCACTTTGAAAATTCCAGAAGAATCGTCTTAGCGAAAGGCTTCTTGAGGTGAAAGGGGAAAGCTGTAACTCTGTGAGATGATATAACAGAAACCAAAGCAGTTTCTCAGAAAGCTTCTTTTCAGTTTTTATCTTAGAATATTTCCTTTTTCACCATAGCCCTCTTTGGTCATCCAAATATCACATTGCAAATTCCACAAGAATAGTCGTAGTGAACGGTGTCTTCAGGGGAAAGCTGTAACTCTGTGAGATGAATTAACAGAACACAAAGCAGTATCTCAGAAACCTTCCTTCCAGTGTTTAACGGAAGATATTTCCTTTTCATCATAGCCCTCTATGGGCTTCCAAATATCACTTTTCAAATTCCACAAGAACAGTCTTAGTGAAAGGCTTCTTGAGGGGAAAGCTGTAACTCTGCTGGACGAATTAACAGAACACAGAGCAGTTTCTTAGAATTCTTCTATTCTGTTTTTATCTTAGGATATTTCCTTTTTCACCATAGCTCTCTATGCGCTTCCAAATATCACATTGCAAATTCCACAAGAACAATATTAGCGAAAGGCTTCTTGAGGGGAAAGCTGTAATTCTGTCAGATGAATTAACAGAACACAAAGTAGTTTTTCAGAAAGCTTCTTTCCAGTTTTTAACTGAAGATATTTCCTTTTTCACCATAGACACCTATGGGCTTCCAAATATCAGTTTGCAAATTCCACAAGAACAGTCTTAGCCAAAGACTTCTTGAGGGGAAAGGAGTAACTCTGGGAGATGAATTAACAGAACACAAAGCAGTTTCTCAGGAGGCTTCTTTCCAGTTTTTAACTCAAGATATTTCCTTTTTCACCATAGCCCTCTATGGGCTTCCAAATATCAATTTGCAAATTCCACAAGAACAGTCTTAGCGAAAGACTTCTTGAAGGAAAAGCTATATCTCTGTGAGATGAATTAACAGAACACAATGCAGTTTCTCAGAAAACTTCTTTCCAGTTTTTAATGGAAGATATTCCCTTTTTCACCGTAGCCCTCAAAGGGTTTCCAAATATCACTTTGCAAATTCCACAAGAACAGTCTTAACGAATGGCTTCTTGAGGGGAAAGCTGTAATAATGTGAGATGAATTAACAGAACACAAAGCAATTTCTCAGAAAGCTTCTTTTCAGTTTCTTACCGAAGATATTTCCTTTTTCACCATAGCCCTCTACGGGCTTCCAAATATCACTTTTCAAATTCCACAAGAACAGTCTTAGCGAAAGGTTTCTTGAGGGGAAAGCTGTAACTCTTTGAGATGAATTAACAGAACACAAAGCAGTTTGTCAGAAAGCTTCTTTTCAGTTTTTATCTTAGGATATTTACTTTTTCACTATAGCCCTCTCTGGGCTTCCAATTATCACTTTGCAAATTACACAAGAACAGTCTTAGCGAAAGTCTTCTTGAGTGGAAAGCTGTTACTCTGTGAGATGAATTAACAGAACACAAAGCACTTTCTCAGGAAGCTTCTTTCCAGTTTTTCTCTTAGGATATTTGCTTTTTCACCCTAGCCCTCTATGGGCTTCCAAATATCACTTTGCAAATTCCACAAGAACAGTCTTAGCAAATGGCGTCTTGAGGCATAAGCTGGACTCTGTGAGATGAATTAACAGAACACAAAGCAGTTTCTCAGAAAGCTGCTTTCAAGTTTTTAACGGAAGATATTTCATTATCACCATAGCCCTCTATCGGCTTACTAATATCACTTTGAAAATTCCACTTGAACAGTCTTAGCAAAATGCTTATTGAGGGGAAAGCTGTAACTCTGTGAGTTGAGTTAACAGATCATAAACCAGTTTCTCAGAAAGCTTCTTTCTAGTTTTTAACGGAAGATATTACCTTTTTCAGCATAAGCCTCGATGGGCTTCCAAATATCACTTTGCAAATTCCACAAGAACAGTCTTAGCGAAACGCTTCTAGGGGAAAAGCTGTAACTCTGAGATGATTTAACAGAACAAAAAGCAGTCTCTCAGAAAGCTTCTTTCAAGTTTTTAAGTGAGGATGTTTCCTTTTTCACCACAGCCCTCTATGGGCTGCCAAATATCACTTTGTAAATTCCACAAGAACACTCTTAGCGAAAGTCTTCTTGAGGGGAAAGCTCTAACTCTGTGAGATGAATTAACAGAACACAAAGCAGTTTGTCAGAAAGCTTCTTTTCGCTTTTTATGTTAGGATATTTCCTTTTTCACCATAGCTCTATGGGCTTCCAAATATCACTTTGCAAAATCACCAAGAACAGTCTTAGCGAAAGGCTGCTTGTGGAGAAAGATATAACTCTGTGAGATGAATTAACAGGACACAAAGCACTTTCTAAGAAAGCTTCTTTCCAGGATTTAACGGAAGATATTTCCTTTTTCACCATAGACCTCTATGGGCTTCAAAATATCATCTTGTAAATTCCACAAGTAGAGTCTTATGGAAAGGCTTCTTGAGGGGAAAGCTGTAACTCTATGAGATGAATTTACAGAACACAAAGTTTCCCAGAAAGCTTCTTTCCAGTTTTTAACGGAAACTACTTCCTTTTTCAACATAGCCCTCTACGGTCTTCCAACTATCACTTTGCAAATTCCACAAGAACAGTCTTAATGAACGGATTCTTGAGGGGAAAGCTGCAATTCTGTGACATAAATTAAGAGAACACAAAGCAGTTTCTCAGAAAGCTTCTTTCCAGTTCTTAACTGAAGATATTTCCTTTTTAACCATAGCCCTCTTGGGCTTCCAAATATCACTTTACAATTTCCACAAGAACAGTCATAGCGAAAGGCTTCTTGAGGGGAATGCTGTAACTCTGTGAGATGAATTAACAGAACACAAAGCAGCTTCTCAGAAAGCTTCTTCCCACTTTTTAACTGAAGATAATTCCTGTTTCACGATAGCCCTCTGTGGCCTTCCAACTATCACTTTGCAAATTCCACGGGAAAAGTCTAAGCGAAAGGCTTCAAGTGGTGAAAGTTCTAAGTCTGTGAGATGAATTAACAGAATACAAAGCAGTTCCTCACAAATCTTCTTTGCCGTTTTTAACTGAAGATATTTCCTTTTTCACCATAGCCCTCTATGGGCTACCAAATATCACTTTGCAAAAATCACAAGAACAGTCTTAGTGAACGACTTCTTGAGGAGAAAGCTGTGACTCTGTGACATGAATTAACAGAAAACAAACCAGTTTCTCAGAAAGTTTCTTTCCAGTTTTTAACGGAAGATATTTCCTTTTTCACCATAGCCCTCTATGGGCTTCCAAATATCACTTTGCAAATTCCACAAGAACAATCTTAGCGAAAGGCTTCTTGAGGGGAACGCTGTAACTCTCTGAGATGAATAAACACAACACAAAGCAGTTTCTCAAAAAGCTTCTTTCCAGTTTTTATCTTAGGGTATTTCCTTTTTCACCATAGCCCTCTATGGGCTTCCAAATATCGGTTTGCAAATTCCACAAGAATAGTCTTAGCAAATGGCTTCTTGAGGGGAAAGCCGTAACTATTTGAGATGATATAACAGAACTCAAAGCAGTTTCTCAGAAAGCTTCTATCCAGTTTTTATCTTAGGATATTTCCTTTTTCACCGTAGCCCTCTATGGGCATCCAAATGTCACTTTGCAAAATCCACAAGAACAGTCTTATTGATCAGAGCCTTGAGGGGAAAGCTGTAACTCTCTGAGAAGAATGAACAGAACACAAAGCAGTTTCTCAGAAAGCTTCCTTCCAATTTTTAACGAAAGATATTTCCTTTTCACCGTAGCCCTCTATGGGCTTACAAATATCACTTTGCAAATTCCACTAGAACAGTCTTAGAAAAAGGCTTACTGAGGGGAAAGCTGTAACTCTTTGAGATGAATTAACAGTACACAAAGCAGTTTCTCAGAAAGCTTCTTTTCACTTTTTAACGGAAGGTATTTCCTTCTTCACCATTGCACTCTATGGGCTTTCAAATATCACTTTCCAAATTGCACAACAACACTGTTAGCGAAAGGTTTATTGAGGGGAAAGCTGTAACTCTATGAAATGAATTAAAAGAACACAACGCAGTTTCTCAGAACGCTTCTTTTCAGTTTTTATCTTAGGATATTTCCTTTTTCACCATAACCCTCTATGGGCTTCCAAATATCACTTTGCCAATTCCACAAGAACAGTCTTAGAGAAAGGCTTCTTGTGGGGAAAGCTGTAACTCTGTGAGATGAATTAACAGAACAGAAAGCAGTTTCTCAGAAAGCTTCTTTGCAGTTTATAACACAAGATATTTCCTTTTTCACCATAGCCCTGTATGGGCTTTCAAATATCAACTTGTAAATTCCTCAAGAATAGTCTTAGCGAAAGTGTTCTTGAGGGGAACAGAGTGACTCTGTGAGATGAATTAACAAAGCACAAAGCAGTTTCTCAGAAAGCTTCATTCTAGTTTTTAATGAAACATATTTCCTATTTCACCATAGCTCTCTAGGGGCTTCCAAATATCCCTTTGCAAATTCCGCAAGAACAGTCTTTGCGAAAGGCTTCTTGAGAGGAAAGCAGTAACTCTGTGAGAAGAATTAACAGAACACAAAGCAGTTTCTTAAAAAGATTCTTTCCAGTTTTTTACAGAAGGTATTTCCTTTTTCACCATAGCCCTCTATGGGCTTCCAAATATCACTTTGCGAATTCCACAAGAACAGCCTTAGTGAAAGGCTTCTTGACGGGAAAGCTGTATATCTGTGAGATGAATTAACAGAACAGAAAGCAGTTTCTCAGAAAGCTTCTTTACAGTTTTTAACGGAAGATA
>NW_027327189.1:0-18811 GCF_047675955.1 Chlorocebus sabaeus
ACTGCACTCCAGCCTGGGTGACAGAGTGAGACTATGTCTTAAAAAGAAAATTAATAATAATAATACTCCAGCTGAGGGCTGTAACTCCTTGGCAATAATAACAATAACATAATTATGAAATACCTAACATTTATTCAGCTCTCATTCTTTGCCACGTACTAGTTTAAGTGTTTTCATGAACTAATTCACAATAATTCTATAAAGAAGACACTATTGATCCCTCCCATTTTACAGATGAGAACACTAAGGCATAAAGTAATTTACTCAGCATCTCGCATTAGTAGGTAGCAGAGCTGGGCTACAATCCCTGGCAGCTTGACTTCAAAGACTGTGTGCCCAGCTTCTACACAAAACTTCTTAGAAATAAGCTTCCATTAGAATCTAAGGGGAGACCCAGAAGAAAGAGGGCTATGGTGAAAAAGGAAATATCTTCCGTTCAAAACTGGAAAGAAGCTTTCTGAGAAACTGCTCTGTGTTCTGTTAATTCATCTCACAGAGTTACATCTTTCCCTTCAAGAAGCCTTTCGCTAAGGCTGTTCTTGTGGAATTGGCAAAGGGATATTTGGAAGCCCATAGAGGGTTATGGTAAAAAAGGAAATATCTTCCGTTCAAAACTGGAAAGAAGCTTTCTGAGAAACTGCTCTGTGTTCTCTTAATTCATCTCACAGAGTTACATCTTTCCCTTCAAGAAGCCTTTCGCTAAGGCTGTTCTTGTGGAATTGGTAAAGGGATATTTGAAAGCCCATAGAGGGCTATGGTGAAAAAGGAATTATCTTCCGTTGAAAACTGGAAAGAAGCTTTCTGAGAAACTGCTCTGTGTTCTGTAAATTCATCTCACAGAGTTACATCTATCCATTAAAGAAGCCTTTCGCTAAGGCTGTTCTTGTGGAATTGGCAAAGGGATATTTGGAAGCCCATAGAGGGCTATGGTGAAAAAGGAAATATCTTCCGTTCAAAACTGGAAAGAAGCTTTCTGAGAAACTGCTCTGTGTTCTGTTAATTCATCTCACAGAGTTACATCTTTCCCTTCAAGAAGCCTTTCGATAAGACTGTTCTTGTGGAATTGGCAAAGGTATATTTGGAAGCCCATAGAGGGCTATGGTGAAAAAGGAAATATCTTCCGTTCAAAACTGGAAACAAGCTTTCTGAGAAACTGCTCTGTGTTCTGTAAATTCATCTCACAGTGTTACATCTTTCCCTTCAAAAAGCCTTTCGCTAAGGCTGTTCTTGTGGAATTGGCAAAGGGATATTTGGAAGCCCATAGAGGGCTATGGTGAAAAAGGAAATATCTTCCGTTCAAAACTGGAAAGAAGCTTTCTGAGAAACTGCTCTGTGTTCTGTTAATTCATCTCACAGAGTTACATCTTTCCCTTCAAGAAGCCTTTCGCTAAGGCTGTTCTTGTGGAATTGGCAAAGGGATATTTGGAAGCCCATAGAGGGCTATGGTGAAAAAGGAAATATCTTCCGTTCAAAACTGGAAAGAAGCTTTCTGAGAAACTGCTCTGTGTTCTGTTAATTCATCTCACAGAGTTACATCTTTCCCTTCAAGAAGCCTTTCGCTAAGGCTGTTCTCGCGGAATTGGTAAAGGGATATTTGGAAGCCCATAGAGGGCTATGGTGAAAAAGGAAATATCTTCCGTTCAAAACTGGAAAGAAGCTTTCTGAGAAACTGCTCTGTGTTCTGTTAATTCATCCCACAGAGTTACATCTTTCCCTTCAAGAAGCCTTTCGCTAAGGCTGTTCTTGTGGAATTGGCAAAGGGATATTTGGAAGCCCATAGAGGGCTATGGTGAAAAAGGAAATATCTTCCGTTCAAAACTGGAAAGAAGCTTTCTGAGAAACTGCTCTGTGTTCTGTTAATTCATCTCACAGAGTTACATCTTTCCCTTCAAGAAGCCTTTCGCTAAGGCTGTTCTTGTGGAATTGGCAAAGGGATATTTGGAAGCCCATAGAGGGCTATGGTGAAAAAGGAAATATCTTCCGTTCAAAACTGGAAAGAAGCTTTCTGAGAAACTGCTCTGTGTTCTGTAAATTCATCTCACAGAGTTATATCTATCCCTTCAAGAAGCCTTTCGCTAAGGCTGTTCTTGTGCAACTGGCAAAGGGATATTTGGAAGCCCATAGAGGGCTATGGTGAAAAAGGAAATATCTTCCGTTCAAAACTGGAAAGAAGCTTTCTGAGAAACTGCTCTGTGTTCTGTAAATTCACCTCACAGTGTTACATCTTTCCCTTCAAAAAGCCTTTCGCTAAGGCTGTTCTTGTGGAATTGGCAAAGGGATATTTGGAAGCCCATAGAGGGCTATGGTGAAAAAGGAAATATCTTCCGTTCAAAACTGGAAAGAAGCTTTCTGAGAAACTGCTCTGTGTTCTGTTTATTCATCTCACAGAGTTACATCTTTCCCTTCAAGAGGCCTTTCGCTAAGGCTGTTCTTGTGGAATTGGCAAAGGGATATTTGGAAGCCCATAGAGGGCTATGGTGAAAAAGGAAATATCTTCCGTTCAAAACTGGAAAGAAGCTTTCGGTGAAACTGCTCTGTGTTCTGTTAATTCATCTCACAGAGTTACATCTTTCCCTTCAAGAAGCCTTTCGCTAAGGCTGTTCTTGTGGAATTGGCAAAGGGATATTTGGAAGCCCATAGAGGGCTATGGTGAAAAAGGAAATATCTTCCGTTCAAAACTGGAAAGAAGCTTTCTGAGAAACTGCTCTGTGTTCTGTAAATTCATCTCACAGAGTTACATCTATCCCTTCAAGAAGCCTTTCGCTAAGGCTGTTCTTGTGCAATTGGCAAAGGGATATTTGGAAGCCCATAGAGGGCTATGGTGAAAAAGGAAATATCTTCCGTTCAAAACTGGAAAGAAGCTTTCTGAGAAACTGCTCTGTGTTCTGTTAATTCATCTCACAGAGTTACATCTTTCCCTTCAATAAGCCTTTCGCTAAGGCTGTTCTTGTGCAATTGGCAAAGGGATATTTGGAAGCCCATAGAGCGCTATGGTGAAAAAGGAAATATCTTCCGTTCAAAACTGGAAAGAAGCTTTCTGAGAAACTGCTCTGTGTTCTGTTAATTCATCTCACAGAGTTACATCTTTCCCTTCAAAAAGCCTTTCGCTAAGGCTGTTCTTGTGGAATTGGCAAAGGGATATTTGGAAGCCCATAGAGGGCTATGGTGAAAAAGGAAATATCTTCCGTTCAAAACTGGAAAGAAGCTTTCTGAGAAACTGCTCTGTGTTCTCTTAATTCATCTCACAGACTTACATCTCTCCCTTCAAGAAGCCTTTCGCTAAGGCTGTTCTTGTGGAATTGGCAAAGGGATATTTGGAAGCCCATAGAGGGCTATGGTGAAAAAGGAAATATCTTCCGTTCAAAACTGGAAAGAAGCTTTCTGAGAAACCGCTCTGTGTTCTGTAAATTCACCTCACAGAGTTACATCTATCCCTTCAAGAAGCCTTTCGCTAAGGCTGTTCTTGTGCAATTGGCAAAGGGATATTTGGAAGCCCATAGAGGGATAGAGGGCTATGGTGAAAAAGGAAATATCTTCAGTTCAAAACTGGAAAGAAGCTTTCTGAGAAACTGCTCTGTGTTCTGTTTATTCATCTCACAGAGTTACATCTTTCCCTTCAAGAGGCCTTTCGCTAAGGCTGTTCTTGTGGAATTGGCAAAGGGATATTTGGAAGCCCATAGAGGGCTATGGTGAAAAAGGAAATATCTTCCGTTCAAAACTGGAAAGAAGCTTTCTGAGAAACTGCTCTGTGTTCTGTTAATTAATCTCACAGAGTTACATCTTTCCCTTCAAGAAGCCTTTCGCTAAGGCTCTTCTTGTGGAATTGGCAAAGGGATATTTGGAAGCCCATAGAGGGCTATGGTGAAAAAGGAAATATCTTCCGTTCAAAACTGGAAAGAAGCTTTCTGAGAAACTGCTCTGTGTTCTGTAAATTCACCTCACAGAGTTACATCTATCCCTTCAAGAAGCCTTTCGCTAAGGCTGTTCTTGTGCAATTGGCAAAGGGATATTTGGAAGCCCATAGAGGGCTATGGTGAAAAAGGAAATATCTTCAGTTCAAAACTGGAAAGAAGCTTTCTGAGAAACTGCTCTGTGTTCTGTTTATTCATCTCACAGAGTTACATCTTTCCCTTCAAGAGGCCTTTCGCTAAGGCTGTTCTTGTGCAATTGGCAAAGGGATATTTGGAAGCCCATAGAGGGCTATGGTGAAAAAGGAAATATCTTCCGTTCAAAAGTGGAAAGAAGCTTTCTGAGAAACTGCTCTGTGTTCTGTTAATTCATCTCACAGAGTTACATCTTTCCCTTCAAGAAGCCTTTCGCTAAGGCTGTTCTTGTGGAATTGGCAAAGGGATATTTGGAAGCCCATAGAGGGTTATGGTAAAAAAGGAAATATCTTCCGTTCAAAACTGGAAAGAAGCTTTCTGAGAAACTGCTCTGTGTTCTGCTAATTCATCTCACAGAGTTACATCTTTCCCTTCAAGAAGCCTTTCGCTAAGGCTGTTCTCGTGGAATTGGCAAAGGGATATTTGGAAGCCCATAGAGGGCTATGGTGAAAAAGGAAATATCTTCCGTTCAAAACTGGAAAGAAGCTTTCTGAGAAACTGCTCTGTGTTCTCTTAATTCATCTCACAGAGTTACATCTTTCCCTTCAAGAAGCCTTTCGCTAAGGCTGTTCTTGTGGAATTGGCAAAGGGATATTTGGAAGCCCATAGAGGGCTATGGTGAAAAAGGAAATATCTTCCGTTCAAAACTGGAAAGAAGCTTTCTGAGAAACTGCTCTGTGTTCCCTTAATTCATCTCACAGAGTTACATCTTTCCCTTCAAGAAGCCTTTCGCTAAGGCTGATCTTGTGGAATTGGCAAAGGGATATTTGGAAGCCCATAGAGGGTTATGGTAAAAAAGGAAATATCTTCCGTTCAAAACTGGAAAGAAGCTTTCTGAGAAACTGCTCTGTGTTCTGTTAATTCATCTCAGAGAGTTACATCTTTCCCTTTAAGAAGCCTTTCGCTAAGGCTGTTCTTGTGGAATTGGCAAAGGGATATTTGGAAGCCCGTAGAGGGCTATGGTGAAAAAGGAAATATCTTCCGTTCAAAACTGGAAAGAAGCTTTCTGAGAAACTGCTCTGTGTTCTGTTAATTCATCTCACAGAGTTACATCTTTCCCTTCAAGAAGCCTTTCGCTAAGGCTGTTCTTGTGGAATTGGCTAAGGGATATTTGGAAGCTCATAGAGGGCTATGGTGAAAAAGGAAATATCTTCCGTTCAAAACTGGAAAGAAGCTTTCTGAGAAACTGCTCTGTGTTCTGTTAATTCATCTCACAGAGTTACATCTATCCCTTCAAGAAGCCTTTCGCTAAGGCTGTTCTTGTGCAATTGGCAAAGGGATATTTGGAAGCCCATAGAGGGCTATGGTGAAAAAGGAAATATCTTCCGTTCAAAACTGGAAAGAAGCTTTCTGAGAAAATGCTCTGTGTTCTGTTAATTCATCTCACAGAGTTACATCTTTCCCTTCAAGAAGTCTTTCGCTAAGGCTGTTGTTGTGGAATTGGCAAAGGGATATTTTGAAGCCCATAGAGGGCTATGGTGAAAAAGGAAATATCTTCCGTTCGAAACTGGAAAGAAGCTTTCTGAGAAACTGCTCTGTGTTCTGTTAATTCATCTCACAGAGTTACATCTTTCCCTTCAAGAGGCCTTTCGCTAAGGCTGTTCTTGTGGAATTGGCAAAGGGATATTTGGAAGCCCATAGAGGGCTATGGTGAAAAAGGCAATAGCTTCCGTTCAAAACTGGAAAGAAGCTTTCTGAGAAACTGCTCTGTGTTCTGTTAATTCATCTCACAGAGTTACATCTTTCCCTTCAAGAAGCCTTTCGCTAAGGCTGTTCTTGTGGAATTGGCAAAGGGATATTTGGAAGCCCATAGAGGGTTATGGTAAAAAAGGAAATATCTTCCGTTCAAAACTGGAAAGAAGCTTTCTGAGAAAGTGCTCTGTGTTCTCTTAATTCATCTCACAGAGTTACATCTTTCCCTTCAAGAAGCCTTTCGCTAAGGCTGTTCTTGTTTAATTGGTAAAGGGATATTTGAAAGCCCATAGAGGGCTATGGTGAAAAAGGAAATATCTTCCGTTGAAAACTGGAAAGAAGCTTTCTGAGAAACTGCTCTGTGTTCTGTAAATTCATCTCACAGAGTTACATCTATCCATTAAAGAAGCCTTTCGCTAAGGCTGTTCTTGTGGAATTGGCAAAGGGATATTTGGAAGCCCATAGAGGGCTATGGTGAAAAAGGAAATATCTTCCGTTCAAAACTGGAAAGAAGCTTTCTGAGAAACTGCTCTGTGTTCTGTTAATTCATCTCACAGAGTTACATCTTTCCCTTCAAGAAGCCTTTCGCTAAGACTGTTCTTGTGGAATTGGCAAAGGGATATTTGGAAGCCCATAGAGGGCTAGGGTGAAAAAGGAAATATCTTCCGTTCAACACTGGAAACAAGCTTTCTGAGAAACTGCTCTGTGTTCTGTAAATTGATCTCACAGTGTTACATCTTTCCCTTCAAGAAGCCTTTCGCTAAGGCTGTTCTTGTGCAATTGGCAAAGGGATATTTGGAAGCCCATAGAGGGCTATGGTGAAAAAGGAATTATCTTTCGTTCAAAACTGGAAAGAAGCTTTCTGAGAAACTGCTCTGTGTTCTGTTTATTCATCTAAAAGAGTTACATCTTTCCCTTCAAGAGGCCTTTAGCTAAGGCTGTTCTTGTGGAATTGGCAATGGGATATTTGGAAGCCCATAGAGGGTTATGGTAAAAAAGGAAATATCTTCCGTTCAAAACTGGAAAGAAGCTTTCTGAGAAACTGCTCTGTGTTCTGTTAATTCATCTCACAGAGTTACATCTTTCCCTTCAAGAAACCTTTCGCTAAGGCTGTTCTTGTGGAATTGGGAAAGGGATATTTGGAAGCCCATAGAGGGCTATGGTGAAAAAGGAAATATCTTCCGTTCAAAACTGGAAAGAAGCTTTCTGAGAAACTGCTCTGTGTTCTCTTAATTCATCTCACAGAGTTACATCTTTCCCTTCAAGAAGCCTTTCGCTAAGGCGGTTCTTGTGGAATTGGCAAAGGGATATTTGGAAGCCCATAGAGGGCTATGGTGAAAAAGGAAATATCTTCCGTTCAAAACTGGAAAGAAGCTTTCTGAGAAACTGCTCTGTGATCTCTTAATTCATCTCACAGACTTACATCTTTCCCTTCAAGAAGCCTTTCGCTAAGGCTGTTCTTGTGGAATTGGCAAAGGGATATTTGGAAGCCCATAGAGGGCTATGGTGAAAAAGGAAATATCTTCCGTTCAAAACTGGAAAGAAGCTTTCTGAGAAGCTGCTCTGTGTTCTGTAAATTCACCTCACAGAGTTACATCTATCCCTTCAAGAAGCCTTTCGCTAAGGCTGTTCTTGTGGAATTGGCAAAGGGATATTTGGAAGCCCATAGAGGGCTATGGTGAAAAAGGAAATATCTTCAGTTCAAAACTGGAAAGAAGCTTTCTGAGAAACTGCTCTGTGTTCTGTTTATTCATCTCACAGAGTTACATCTTTCCCTTCAAGAGGCCTTTCGCTAAGGCTGTTCTTGTGGAATTGGCAAAGGGATATTTGGAAGCCCATAGAGGGCTATGGTGAAAAAGGAAATATCTTCCGTTCAAAACTGGAAAGAAGCTTTCTGAGAAACTGCTCTGTGTTCTGTTAATTCATCTCACAGAGTTACATCTTTCCCTTCAAGAGGCCTTTCGCTAAGGCTGTTCTTGTGGAATTGGCAAAGGGATATTTGGAAGCCCATAGAGGGCTATGGTGAAAAAGGAAATATCTTCCGTTCAAAACTGGAAAGAAGCTTTCTGAGAAACTGCTCTGTGTTCTGTTAATTCATCTCACAGAGTTACATCTTTCCCTTCAAGAAGCCTTTCGCTAAGGCTGTTCTTGTGGAATTGGCAAAGGGATATTTGGAAGCCCATAGAGGGTTATGGTAAAAAAGGAAATATCTTCCGTTCAAAACTGGAAAGAAGCTTTCTGAGAAACTGCTCTGTGTTCTCTTAATTCATCTCACAGAGTTACATCTTTCCCTTCAAGAAGCCTTTCGCTAAGGCTGTTCTTGTGGAATTGGTAAAGGGATATTTGAAAGCCCATAGAGGGCTATGGTGAAAAAGGAATTATCTTCCGTTGAAAACTGGAAAGAAGCTTTCTGAGAAACTGCTCTGTGTTCTGTAAATTCATCTCACAGAGTTACATCTATCCATTAAAGAAGCCTTTCGCTAAGGCTGTTCTTGTGGAATTGGCAAAGGGATATTTGGAAGCCCATAGAGGGCTATGGTGAAAAAGGAAATATCTTCCGTTCAAAACTGGAAAGAAGCTTTCTGAGAAACTGCTCTGTGTTCTGTTAATTCATCTCACAGAGTTACATCTTTCCCTTCAAGAAGCCTTTCGATAAGACTGTTCTTGTGGAATTGGCAAAGGTATATTTGGAAGCCCATAGAGGGCTATGGTGAAAAAGGAAATATCTTCCGTTCAAAACTGGAAACAAGCTTTCTGAGAAACTGCTCTGTGTTCTGTAAATTCATCTCACAGTGTTACATCTTTCCCTTCAAAAAGCCTTTCGCTAAGGCTGTTCTTGTGGAATTGGCAAAGGGATATTTGGAAGCCCATAGAGGGCTATGGTGAAAAAGGAAATATCTTCCGTTCAAAACTGGAAAGAAGCTTTCTGAGAAACTGCTCTGTGTTCTGTTAATTCATCTCACAGAGTTACATCTTTCCCTTCAAGAAGCCTTTCGCTAAGGCTGTTCTTGTGGAATTGGCAAAGGGATATTTGGAAGCCCATAGAGGGCTATGGTGAAAAAGGAAATATCTTCCGTTCAAAACTGGAAAGAAGCTTTCTGAGAAACTGCTCTGTGTTCTGTTAATTCATCTCACAGAGTTACATCTTTCCCTTCAAGAAGCCTTTCGCTAAGGCTGTTCTCGCGGAATTGGTAAAGGGATATTTGGAAGCCCATAGAGGGCTATGGTGAAAAAGGAAATATCTTCCGTTCAAAACTGGAAAGAAGCTTTCTGAGAAACTGCTCTGTGTTCTGTTAATTCATCCCACAGAGTTACATCTTTCCCTTCAAGAAGCCTTTCGCTAAGGCTGTTCTTGTGGAATTGGCAAAGGGATATTTGGAAGCCCATAGAGGGCTATGGTGAAAAAGGAAATATCTTCCGTTCAAAACTGGAAAGAAGCTTTCTGAGAAACTGCTCTGTGTTCTGTTAATTCATCTCACAGAGTTACATCTTTCCCTTCAAGAAGCCTTTCGCTAAGGCTGTTCTTGTGGAATTGGCAAAGGGATATTTGGAAGCCCATAGAGGGCTATGGTGAAAAAGGAAATATCTTCCGTTCAAAACTGGAAAGAAGCTTTCTGAGAAACTGCTCTGTGTTCTGTAAATTCATCTCACAGAGTTATATCTATCCCTTCAAGAAGCCTTTCGCTAAGGCTGTTCTTGTGCAACTGGCAAAGGGATATTTGGAAGCCCATAGAGGGCTATGGTGAAAAAGGAAATATCTTCCGTTCAAAACTGGAAAGAAGCTTTCTGAGAAACTGCTCTGTGTTCTGTAAATTCACCTCACAGTGTTACATCTTTCCCTTCAAAAAGCCTTTCGCTAAGGCTGTTCTTGTGGAATTGGCAAAGGGATATTTGGAAGCCCATAGAGGGCTATGGTGAAAAAGGAAATATCTTCCGTTCAAAACTGGAAAGAAGCTTTCTGAGAAACTGCTCTGTGTTCTGTTAATTCATCTCACAGAGTTACATCTTTAGCTTCAAGAAGCCTTTCGCTAAGGCTGTTCTCGTGGAATTGGCAAAGGGATATTTGGAAGCCCATAGAGGGCTATGGTGAAAAAGGAAATATCTTCCGTTCAAAACTGGAAAGAAGCTTTCTGAGAAACTGCTCTGTGTTCTGTTAATTCATCTCACAGGGTTACATCTTTCCCTTCAAGAAGCCTTTCGCTAAGGTTGTTCTCGCGGAATTGGCAAAGGGATATTTGGAAGCCCATAGAGGGCTATGGTGAAAAAGGAAATATCTTCCGTTCAAAACTGGAAAGAAGCTTTCTGAGAAACTGCTCTGTGTTCTGTTTATTCATCTCACAGAGTTACATCTTTCCCTTCAAGAGGCCTTTCGCTAAGGCTGTTCTTGTGGAATTGGCAAAGGGATATTTGGAAGCCCATAGAGGGCTATGGTGAAAAAGGAAATATCTTCCGTTCAAAACTGGAAAGAAGCTTTCGGTGAAACTGCTCTGTGTTCTGTTAATTCATCTCACAGAGTTACATCTTTCCCTTCAAGAAGCCTTTCGCTAAGGCTGTTCTTGTGGAATTGGCAAAGGGATATTTGGAAGCCCATAGAGGGCTATGGTGAAAAAGGAAATATCTTCCGTTCAAAACTGGAAAGAAGCTTTCTGAGAAACTGCTCTGTGTTCTGTAAATTCATCTCACAGAGTTACATCTATCCCTTCAAGAAGCCTTTCGCTAAGGCTGTTCTTGTGCAATTGGCAAAGGGATATTTGGAAGCCCATAGAGGGCTATGGTGAAAAAGGAAATATCTTCCGTTCAAAACTGGAAAGAAGCTTTCTGAGAAACTGCTCTGTGTTCTGTTAATTCATCTCACAGAGTTACATCTTTCCCTTCAATAAGCCTTTCGCTAAGGCTGTTCTTGTGCAATTGGCAAAGGGATATTTGGAAGCCCATAGAGCGCTATGGTGAAAAAGGAAATATCTTCCGTTCAAAACTGGAAAGAAGCTTTCTGAGAAACTGCTCTGTGTTCTGTTAATTCATCTCACAGAGTTACATCTTTCCCTTCAAAAAGCCTTTCGCTAAGGCTGTTCTTGTGGAATTGGCAAAGGGATATTTGGAAGCCCATAGAGGGCTATGGTGAAAAAGGAAATATCTTCCGTTCAAAACTGGAAAGAAGCTTTCTGAGAAACTGCTCTGTGTTCTCTTAATTCATCTCACAGACTTACATCTCTCCCTTCAAGAAGCCTTTCGCTAAGGCTGTTCTTGTGGAATTGGCAAAGGGATATTTGGAAGCCCATAGAGGGCTATGGTGAAAAAGGAAATATCTTCCGTTCAAAACTGGAAAGAAGCTTTCTGAGAAACCGCTCTGTGTTCTGTAAATTCACCTCACAGAGTTACATCTATCCCTTCAAGAAGCCTTTCGCTAAGGCTGTTCTTGTGCAATTGGCAAAGGGATATTTGGAAGCCCATAGAGGGATAGAGGGCTATGGTGAAAAAGGAAATATCTTCAGTTCAAAACTGGAAAGAAGCTTTCTGAGAAACTGCTCTGTGTTCTGTTTATTCATCTCACAGAGTTACATCTTTCCCTTCAAGAGGCCTTTCGCTAAGGCTGTTCTTGTGGAATTGGCAAAGGGATATTTGGAAGCCCATAGAGGGCTATGGTGAAAAAGGAAATATCTTCCGTTCAAAACTGGAAAGAAGCTTTCTGAGAAACTGCTCTGTGTTCTGTTAATTAATCTCACAGAGTTACATCTTTCCCTTCAAGAAGCCTTTCGCTAAGGCTCTTCTTGTGGAATTGGCAAAGGGATATTTGGAAGCCCATAGAGGGCTATGGTGAAAAAGGAAATATCTTCCGTTCAAAACTGGAAAGAAGCTTTCTGAGAAACTGCTCTGTGTTCTGTAAATTCACCTCACAGAGTTACATCTATCCCTTCAAGAAGCCTTTCGCTAAGGCTGTTCTTGTGCAATTGGCAAAGGGATATTTGGAAGCCCATAGAGGGCTATGGTGAAAAAGGAAATATCTTCAGTTCAAAACTGGAAAGAAGCTTTCTGAGAAACTGCTCTGTGTTCTGTTTATTCATCTCACAGAGTTACATCTTTCCCTTCAAGAGGCCTTTCGCTAAGGCTGTTCTTGTGCAATTGGCAAAGGGATATTTGGAAGCCCATAGAGGGCTATGGTGAAAAAGGAAATATCTTCCGTTCAAAAGTGGAAAGAAGCTTTCTGAGAAACTGCTCTGTGTTCTGTTAATTCATCTCACAGAGTTACATCTTTCCCTTCAAGAAGCCTTTCGCTAAGGCTGTTCTTGTGGAATTGGCAAAGGGATATTTGGAAGCCCATAGAGGGTTATGGTAAAAAAGGAAATATCTTCCGTTCAAAACTGGAAAGAAGCTTTCTGAGAAACTGCTCTGTGTTCTGCTAATTCATCTCACAGAGTTACATCTTTCCCTTCAAGAAGCCTTTCGCTAAGGCTGTTCTCGTGGAATTGGCAAAGGGATATTTGGAAGCCCATAGAGGGCTATGGTGAAAAAGGAAATATCTTCCGTTCAAAACTGGAAAGAAGCTTTCTGAGAAACTGCTCTGTGTTCTCTTAATTCATCTCACAGAGTTACATCTTTCCCTTCAAGAAGCCTTTCGCTAAGGCTGTTCTTGTGGAATTGGCAAAGGGATATTTGGAAGCCCATAGAGGGCTATGGTGAAAAAGGAAATATCTTCCGTTCAAAACTGGAAAGAAGCTTTCTGAGAAACTGCTCTGTGTTCCCTTAATTCATCTCACAGAGTTACATCTTTCCCTTCAAGAAGCCTTTCGCTAAGGCTGTTCTTGTGGAATTGGCAAAGGGATATTTGGAAGCCCATAGAGGGTTATGGTAAAAAAGGAAATATCTTCCGTTCAAAACTGGAAAGAAGCTTTCTGAGAAACTGCTCTGTGTTCTGTTAATTCATCTCAGAGAGTTACATCTTTCCCTTTAAGAAGCCTTTCGCTAAGGCTGTTCTTGTGGAATTGGCAAAGGGATATTTGGAAGCCCGTAGAGGGCTATGGTGAAAAAGGAAATATCTTCCGTTCAAAACTGGAAAGAAGCTTTCTGAGAAACTGCTCTGTGTTCTGTTAATTCATCTCACAGAGTTACATCTTTCCCTTCAAGAAGCCTTTCGCTAAGGCTGTTCTTGTGGAATTGGCTAAGGGATATTTGGAAGCTCATAGAGGGCTATGGTGAAAAAGGAAATATCTTCCGTTCAAAACTGGAAAGAAGCTTTCTGAGAAACTGCTCTGTGTTCTGTTAATTCATCTCACAGAGTTACATCTATCCCTTCAAGAAGCCTTTCGCTAAGGCTGTTCTTGTGCAATTGGCAAAGGGATATTTGGAAGCCCATAGAGGGCTATGGTGAAAAAGGAAATATCTTCCGTTCAAAACTGGAAAGAAGCTTTCTGAGAAAATGCTCTGTGTTCTGTTAATTCATCTCACAGAGTTACATCTTTCCCTTCAAGAAGTCTTTCGCTAAGGCTGTTGTTGTGGAATTGGCAAAGGGATATTTTGAAGCCCATAGAGGGCTATGGTGAAAAAGGAAATATCTTCCGTTCGAAACTGGAAAGAAGCTTTCTGAGAAACTGCTCTGTGTTCTGTTAATTCATCTCACAGAGTTACATCTTTCCCTTCAAGAGGCCTTTCGCTAAGGCTGTTCTTGTGGAATTGGCAAAGGGATATTTGGAAGCCCATAGAGGGCTATGGTGAAAAAGGCAATAGCTTCCGTTCAAAACTGGAAAGAAGCTTTCTGAGAAACTGCTCTGTGTTCTGTTAATTCATCTCACAGAGTTACATCTTTCCCTTCAAGAAGCCTTTCGCTAAGGCTGTTCTTGTGGAATTGGCAAAGGGATATTTGGAAGCCCATAGAGGGTTATGGTAAAAAAGGAAATATCTTCCGTTCAAAACTGGAAAGAAGCTTTCTGAGAAACTGCTCTGTGTTCTGCTAATTCATCTCACAGAGTTACATCTTTCCCTTCAAGAAGCCTTTCGCTAAGGCTGTTCTCGTGGAATTGGCAAAGGGATATTTGGAAGCCCATAGAGGGCTATGGTGAAAAAGGAAATATCTTCCGTTCAAAACTGGAAAGAAGCTTTCTGAGAAACTGCTCTGTGTTCTCTTAATTCATCTCACAGAGTTACATCTTTCCCTTCAAGAAGCCTTTCGCTAAGGCTGTTCTTGTGGAATTGGCAAAGGGATATTTGGAAGCCCATAGAGGGCTATGGTGAAAAAGGAAATATCTTCCGTTCAAAACTGGAAAGAAGCTTTCTGAGAAACTGCTCTGTGTTCCCTTAATTCATCTCACAGAGTTACATCTTTCCCTTCAAGAAGCCTTTCGCTAAGGCTGTTCTTGTGGAATTGGCAAAGGGATATTTGGAAGCCCATAGAGGGTTATGGTAAAAAAGGAAATATCTTCCGTTCAAAACTGGAAAGAAGCTTTCTGAGAAACTGCTCTGTGTTCTGTTAATTCATCTCAGAGAGTTACATCTTTCCCTTTAAGAAGCCTTTCGCTAAGGCTGTTCTTGTGGAATTGGCAAAGGGATATTTGGAAGCCCGTAGAGGGCTATGGTGAAAAAGGAAATATCTTCCGTTCAAAACTGGAAAGAAGCTTTCTGAGAAACTGCTCTGTGTTCTGTTAATTCATCTCACAGAGTTACATCTTTCCCTTCAAGAAGCCTTTCGCTAAGGCTGTTCTTGTGGAATTGGCTAAGGGATATTTGGAAGCTCATAGAGGGCTATGGTGAAAAAGGAAATATCTTCCGTTCAAAACTGGAAAGAAGCTTTCTGAGAAACTGCTCTGTGTTCTGTTAATTCATCTCACAGAGTTACATCTATCCCTTCAAGAAGCCTTTCGCTAAGGCTGTTCTTGTGCAATTGGCAAAGGGATATTTGGAAGCCCATAGAGGGCTATGGTGAAAAAGGAAATATCTTCCGTTCAAAACTGGAAAGAAGCTTTCTGAGAAAATGCTCTGTGTTCTGTTAATTCATCTCACAGAGTTACATCTTTCCCTTCAAGAAGTCTTTCGCTAAGGCTGTTGTTGTGGAATTGGCAAAGGGATATTTTGAAGCCCATAGAGGGCTATGGTGAAAAAGGAAATATCTTCCGTTCGAAACTGGAAAGAAGCTTTCTGAGAAACTGCTCTGTGTTCTGTTAATTCATCTCACAGAGTTACATCTTTCCCTTCAAGAGGCCTTTCGCTAAGGCTGTTCTTGTGGAATTGGCAAAGGGATATTTGGAAGCCCATAGAGGGCTATGGTGAAAAAGGCAATAGCTTCCGTTCAAAACTGGAAAGAAGCTTTCTGAGAAACTGCTCTGTGTTCTGTTAATTCATCTCACAGAGTTACATCTTTCCCTTCAAGAAGCCTTTCGCTAAGGCTGTTCTTGTGGAATTGGCAAAGGGATATTTGGAAGCCCATAGAGGGTTATGGTAAAAAAGGAAATATCTTCCGTTCAAAACTGGAAAGAAGCTTTCTGAGAAAGTGCTCTGTGTTCTCTTAATTCATCTCACAGAGTTACATCTTTCCCTTCAAGAAGCCTTTCGCTAAGGCTGTTCTTGTTTAATTGGTAAAGGGATATTTGAAAGCCCATAGAGGGCTATGGTGAAAAAGGAAATATCTTCCGTTGAAAACTGGAAAGAAGCTTTCTGAGAAACTGCTCTGTGTTCTGTAAATTCATCTCACAGAGTTACATCTATCCATTAAAGAAGCCTTTCGCTAAGGCTGTTCTTGTGGAATTGGCAAAGGGATATTTGGAAGCCCATAGAGGGCTATGGTGAAAAAGGAAATATCTTCCGTTCAAAACTGGAAAGAAGCTTTCTGAGAAACTGCTCTGTGTTCTGTTAATTCATCTCACAGAGTTACATCTTTCCCTTCAAGAAGCCTTTCGCTAAGACTGTTCTTGTGGAATTGGCAAAGGGATATTTGGAAGCCCATAGAGGGCTAGGGTGAAAAAGGAAATATCTTCCGTTCAACACTGGAAACAAGCTTTCTGAGAAACTGCTCTGTGTTCTGTAAATTGATCTCACAGTGTTACATCTTTCCCTTCAAGAAGCCTTTCGCTAAGGCTGTTCTTGTGCAATTGGCAAAGGGATATTTGGAAGCCCATAGAGGGCTATGGTGAAAAAGGAATTATCTTTCGTTCAAAACTGGAAAGAAGCTTTCTGAGAAACTGCTCTGTGTTCTGTTTATTCATCTAAAAGAGTTACATCTTTCCCTTCAAGAGGCCTTTAGCTAAGGCTGTTCTTGTGGAATTGGCAATGGGATATTTGGAAGCCCATAGAGGGTTATGGTAAAAAAGGAAATATCTTCCGTTCAAAACTGGAAAGAAGCTTTCTGAGAAACTGCTCTGTGTTCTGTTAATTCATCTCACAGAGTTACATCTTTCCCTTCAAGAAACCTTTCGCTAAGGCTGTTCTTGTGGAATTGGGAAAGGGATATTTGGAAGCCCATAGAGGGCTATGGTGAAAAAGGAAATATCTTCCGTTCAAAACTGGAAAGAAGCTTTCTGAGAAACTGCTCTGTGTTCTCTTAATTCATCTCACAGAGTTACATCTTTCCCTTCAAGAAGCCTTTCGCTAAGGCGGTTCTTGTGGAATTGGCAAAGGGATATTTGGAAGCCCATAGAGGGCTATGGTGAAAAAGGAAATATCTTCCGTTCAAAACTGGAAAGAAGCTTTCTGAGAAACTGCTCTGTGATCTCTTAATTCATCTCACAGACTTACATCTTTCCCTTCAAGAAGCCTTTCGCTAAGGCTGTTCTTGTGGAATTGGCAAAGGGATATTTGGAAGCCCATAGAGGGCTATGGTGAAAAAGGAAATATCTTCCGTTCAAAACTGGAAAGAAGCTTTCTGAGAAGCTGCTCTGTGTTCTGTAAATTCACCTCACAGAGTTACATCTATCCCTTCAAGAAGCCTTTCGCTAAGGCTGTTCTTGTGGAATTGGCAAAGGGATATTTGGAAGCCCATAGAGGGCTATGGTGAAAAAGGAAATATCTTCAGTTCAAAACTGGAAAGAAGCTTTCTGAGAAACTGCTCTGTGTTCTGTTTATTCATCTCACAGAGTTACATCTTTCCCTTCAAGAGGCCTTTCGCTAAGGCTGTTCTTGTGGAATTGGCAAAGGGATATTTGGAAGCCCATAGAGGGCTATGGTGAAAAAGGAAATATCTTCCGTTCAAAACTGGAAAGAAGCTTTCTGAGAAACTGCTCTGTGTTCTGTTAATTCATCTCACAGAGTTACATCTTTCCCTTCAAGAGGCCTTTCGCTAAGGCTGTTCTTGTGGAATTGGCAAAGGGATATTTGGAAGCCCATAGAGGGCTATGGTGAAAAAGGAAATATCTTCCGTTCAAAACTGGAAAGAAGCTTTCTGAGAAACTGCTCTGTGTTCTGTTAATTCATCTCACAGAGTTACATCTTTCCCTTCAAGAAGCCTTTCGCTAAGGCTGTTCTTGTGGAATTGGCAAAGGGATATTTGGAAGCCCATAGAGGGTTATGGTAAAAAAGGAAATATCTTCCGTTCAAAACTGGAAAGAAGCTTTCTGAGAAACTGCTCTGTGTTCTCTTAATTCATCTCACAGAGTTACATCTTTCCCTTCAAGAAGCCTTTCGCTAAGGCTGTTCTTGTGGAATTGGTAAAGGGATATTTGAAAGCCCATAGAGGGCTATGGTGAAAAAGGAATTATCTTCCGTTGAAAACTGGAAAGAAGCTTTCTGAGAAACTGCTCTGTGTTCTGTAAATTCATCTCACAGAGTTACATCTATCCATTAAAGAAGCCTTTCGCTAAGGCTGTTCTTGTGGAATTGGCAAAGGGATATTTGGAAGCCCATAGAGGGCTATGGTGAAAAAGGAAATATCTTCCGTTCAAAACTGGAAAGAAGCTTTCTGAGAAACTGCTCTGTGTTCTGTTAATTCATCTCACAGAGTTACATCTTTCCCTTCAAGAAGCCTTTCGATAAGACTGTTCTTGTGGAATTGGCAAAGGTATATTTGGAAGCCCATAGAGGGCTATGGTGAAAAAGGAAATATCTTCCGTTCAAAACTGGAAACAAGCTTTCTGAGAAACTGCTCTGTGTTCTGTAAATTCATCTCACAGTGTTACATCTTTCCCTTCAAAAAGCCTTTCGCTAAGGCTGTTCTTGTGGAATTGGCAAAGGGATATTTGGAAGCCCATAGAGGGCTATGGTGAAAAAGGAAATATCTTCCGTTCAAAACTGGAAAGAAGCTTTCTGAGAAACTGCTCTGTGTTCTGTTAATTCATCTCACAGAGTTACATCTTTCCCTTCAAGAAGCCTTTCGCTAAGGCTGTTCTTGTGGAATTGGCAAAGGGATATTTGGAAGCCCATAGAGGGCTATGGTGAAAAAGGAAATATCTTCCGTTCAAAACTGGAAAGAAGCTTTCTGAGAAACTGCTCTGTGTTCTGTTAATTCATCTCACAGAGTTACATCTTTCCCTTCAAGAAGCCTTTCGCTAAGGCTGTTCTCGCGGAATTGGTAAAGGGATATTTGGAAGCCCATAGAGGGCTATGGTGAAAAAGGAAATATCTTCCGTTCAAAACTGGAAAGAAGCTTTCTGAGAAACTGCTCTGTGTTCTGTTAATTCATCCCACAGAGTTACATCTTTCCCTTCAAGAAGCCTTTCGCTAAGGCTGTTCTTGTGGAATTGGCAAAGGGATATTTGGAAGCCCATAGAGGGCTATGGTGAAAAAGGAAATATCTTCCGTTCAAAACTGGAAAGAAGCTTTCTGAGAAACTGCTCTGTGTTCTGTTAATTCATCTCACAGAGTTACATCTTTCCCTTCAAGAAGCCTTTCGCTAAGGCTGTTCTTGTGGAATTGGCAAAGGGATATTTGGAAGCCCATAGAGGGCTATGGTGAAAAAGGAAATATCTTCCGTTCAAAACTGGAAAGAAGCTTTCTGAGAAACTGCTCTGTGTTCTGTAAATTCATCTCACAGAGTTATATCTATCCCTTCAAGAAGCCTTTCGCTAAGGCTGTTCTTGTGCAACTGGCAAAGGGATATT